>NC_089848.1:33487244-33787244 GCF_035609145.1 Eleutherodactylus coqui | reverse complement strand
AGAAGGAACCCGTTGCAATTAATGGGTCCTATTCTTTGTGTTTTGCGCACACTGACTTTGTAAGCAAAAAAAGAGGCGCACAAACACGGACGGGTGAAGCCGTCCTTAAGCTTTATTCACATCTGCGCTAGAGATGACAGCTATACCGGTGACTAATGCTGCTGGACTTTACACGGGAGCGATAGTCGTTCAAATGAACGGAGGTGGCGTGTGTCAGGGATCGTTACGGCCGCCCGCCATCATTTCAGACGCTAGTAACAGTGGCCCCAGTGGTAACAGTGACCCCCACTGAGGCGCCAGTGGTAACAGTGACTCCAATTGTGGCCCCAGTGGTAACAGTGGCCCCCACGGTAACAGTCACTCCCACTGTGGCCTCAGTGGTACCAGTTACGCCTTCTGTGGCCCCAGTGATAACAGTCACCCCCACTGTGGCCCCAGTATTAATGGTGCCCCCCACTGTGGCATCAGTAGGTTTAGTGACCCCCACAGTGCCCTCAGAAGTACTAATGACCCCCACAGTGGCCCCAGTAGTTATAGTGACCCCCACAGTGACCTCAGTTTTAATTGAAGCTACTGTTGGGGGACACCATTACCACTGAGGCCACTGTGGAGGACACTGTGGTAATAGTGACCCCCACTGTGGCCTCCCTAATAGTGACCCCAGTAACAATATTAACCCCACAGTTGCCCCAGTATTATTAACAACCCCACATTAGCCTGGGTAGTAATAGTAACCCTACATTAGCCCCAGTCATAATATTAACCGCCTTCAGTAGTATTAACACCCCAGTAATAATACCCCCACCCCACCAAAAATCACATACTTACCTCCTCATTGTAGTCAGCACCACTTCTCAGCGCTGATCCTGGGTGCATACTGATGTCAGAGTGTGCATAGGGATCAGCGCTGCTACGTAATTACTGGCTGGGAGCTGTGGCACCACGACCGTTAATGTTACCATGCAGGGCCCTGTGGTCGGCGCGCGTCGCTCCGGCGTCGGGGCTCTCCTGGCGGCTTGGGGCGGCGGCGTGGGTGTGTCTGCCCATAGGGTGCCGCCCACACACCTTCATCCTTCTTATGCAGCAGTGGGAGGAGTTGCCTTCTCCCACTCCCCGCCCCTGGGCGGAGCCTTGCAGTTAAAAGACTGGCAGTGATCTGAGCTCACTGCCAGTTATTGGTTCGGTCAGCGTCTAGTAGGTCCTGTCTGCAGCTAGCCTCAGTTCAGCCTCTAGTTTGCCTGTCTGCTTCCATCTCCAGCTTTGCTCTGTATGTTCTGTTGGTCATTTCCATCTGCCTTCTCTGTCGGCACTCTGTTCCCCCCATCAGTTAGTCCCATCTTGTCAGTTGCCAGGTCCCTAGCCAGGATAGGGACCGCTGCCCAGTTGTCCGCCTGGGGTTAGACAGGGCCGAGGCAAGTAGGCAGGGACAGTGGGGTGCGGGAAGTTCAGGGCACCCCACCTGGCGCTCGGGGGGGGCAGAGTGCCGTAACAGTTAATCATTGACATAGTAAGCAGCTGTCGACATGCGTGCCAGCAGAGAGGGCTCTTCCTTCCCCTTCTGGCATGCGTGCCATAGGTACGCCACTGATCCTCAGTCGGAGCGCCTGACTGTCGTTCGCGAAGCCCCCAAAGAGCACAGTTTAGGAAACGCTGCCTTAAGATTCACTATTGTGTTTTTTAACCCCACAGTTTTTTTAGGAGTTAATGCAATTTGGGGGATAAAGAAGAAAATGTCATATTTTTGCAAATGTCATTTTAACCCTTTAACTCTACAGGGTGTACAGTTACGTCATATAGGTTAGGGGTTCGTATGGAGGGGGAAGATGCCGTTCCACATAATGTGAGTGACAGCTGTTATTTACAGCCGAAACCCACGTGCAACACTTTAATAAGCTGCGCCGCTTATCGGAGCTGTTACCTCTTCAAATACTGCCTTTAAGGCTTCTTTCACATGAGCACATATCGGCCGACCATTTCACTGCCAGCCGATATGCACTGTAATCTGATGCATTGGATTCCAATGCATGAGATCACATGGGCGTATTTGCGAGACGTAAAAACACCCGTCTGGCCAATATAGCGGCAGGCGTTTTTTTACGTCGAGCCCAAGACATAGTTCTGGAACTATGTTTTGGGCCAGAATACATCGGCCGCTGCATGGGCTCCTATGGGAGCCCATGGCGGCGGCCGCAGGTGGTAGTTTAGTAGCATGGCTGTTAAACTCCCTCCCTCTGTTCTCCTCCCCTTCCCGTTCAGGCTTACCTCTCTTCCTCCCCGCTTGGTCTGTGCAATGGGAGGGGGCGGGGCAGGGGCAGAGCCAAGCAATGATATACCCCGCCTCCTCTCATTGGAGCTGTCAGAAGATGGTGGCAGAAACATTAAAAAATGACATCTCGTTGGGGTAAAATAGTACAGTAAAAAAATGCAATTTAGTACAATAATCGTACCAACCCATAGGAGAAAGTAATCAGGTGTGTACGCCGTAGAAACAAGACGCACCCAAAGATGGCAGAGGATCATTTTTTTCTCCATTTCACTCACTTAGAATTTTTTAAAAGTTTTTCAGTATATTTAAAGGTTCATTATATAATGCAAGTAGAAAATACAGCCGGTCCCGCAACAAAACACAGGCCCTCAGACATGCTTACCACTGAGTCAGCCGCCCAGATGATCACAACTCTAGTTACCGCAGGAGCTCTACGGCTTTGTTATGTGATACGGGGGCCGGAGATAATCCTTTATGGATACGGTAGACTCACTTACATATGATGTGGCACGGTCCAAAATGGAGCAGATATTGGGTGGAAGTACACCGCTTAATTATTGCTGTATAAAGGGTTAACTTGGACCTTACTCTATTAGTATGACTACTTGTATATGTACAAGATTTACCAGCAGAGGAGCAGATAGCAATAGCAAGGCTCCTGTACACTGCAAAGAAATTAGTAGCCCAACACTGGATGTATGAAGCGCCCCCTACAGTTGGAGAACTCAAAACTGAGGTTAAAGGGGTTGTCCCGCGTCAAAACGGGGTTTTTTTTGTTTTCAACCCCCCCCCCCCCCCCCCGTTCGGCGCGAGACAACCCCGATGCAGGGACTTATATACTTACCGGTGAAGATGGCCGCCGGGATCCTCTTCCTCCGTGGACCGCAGCTCTTCTGTGCGGTCCATTGCCGATTCCAGCCTCCTGATTGGCTGGAATCGGCACGTGACGGGGCGGAGCTACACGGAGCCGGCATTCTGCACGAGAGGCTCCATAGAAGAAAGCAGAAGACCCGGACTGCGCAAGCGCGGCTAATTTGGCCATCAGAGGCCGAAAATTAGTCGGCACCATGGAGACGAGGACGCCAGCAACGGAGCAGGTAAGTATAAAACTTTTTATAACTTCTGTATGGCTCATAATTAATGCACAATGTATATTACAAAGTGCATTAATATGGCCATACAGAAGTGTATAGACCCACTTGCTGCCGCGGGACAACCCCTTTAATAGTCTTCTACCCTGGGAAAAGAGATATAAATTAAATGCAAAGCTGGCCGTAAATATAAGATGTGGATGGGATGGCTGAGCACTAGAGATGAGCGAGCATGCTCGGTTAAGGCAGTTACCCTGATCTGGATTGAGCTGATCATTGAGGATGTGAGAGGGACTTGAGGGGGCCGGTGCCGGGGTTGCTGGGGTCTTTGTTTGCTTAAAAATAAAAAAAATTTAATTAGTATTTTTCTTAATAGTCTGTGTGGGAGCAGATATACAGGGGCCAACTAACCTGAACCAGGGAGGAACATGCTGAGCAGAATATGGAGCATCCAAACTGAAGGATTTGTACCTTCATATAGGAGTTGCAGGTCCTCCTGTAGGTCCATGAAGGCAGGCGTGATGGACGGTGCAGGAGAAGGTCTTCGTCTCTGGAGTTGATGTGGATGTCACAGCCGATCATGTTGTAGATGCCGTCTTTACTTCCCACTTGTTCCCTCATGTAAGACGTCTTCAGTAGTTTTCCATCTAGAGACCACATTGTAATATCCTGGGGAAGAAGCCGACCGCCATGCAGAGTGTTCTGGCTTGTTCTATGAACAGCTTGACCAGGTAGTCGGATGACAGGCCTGACTGAGGAACACAAATATA
Source organism: Eleutherodactylus coqui (assembly GCF_035609145.1). Lineage (NCBI taxonomy): Eukaryota > Metazoa > Chordata > Amphibia > Anura > Eleutherodactylidae > Eleutherodactylus > Eleutherodactylus coqui. The sequence goes on along the minus strand of NC_089848.1, from coordinate 33,783,117 downwards.
CTAAATGTATAAGGGTGGATTCAGACGACCGTATATCGGCTCGGTTTTCACGCTGAGCCAATATACGGTGTCCTCATCTGCAGGGGGGGGGGGGGGGGATGGAAGAGCCAGGAGCAGGAACTGAGCTCCGTCCCCTCTCTGCCTCCTCTCCACCCCCTCTCTGCCCCTCTGCACTATTTGCAATGAAAGGAGGTGGGACGGAGGCGGGGCTAATTTCCGAGGAATTACCCCTGCCCCCGTCCCGCCTCTCCCCATTGCAAATAGTGCAGAGGGGCGGAGAGGAGGCAGAGAGGGGGCAGGAGCTCAGAGCACTGCTCCTGGCTCTTCCAGCCTCCCCCCCTGCAGAGAGATGCTGTATATAGGCTGGGCGTGAAAACCCAGCCGATATACGCTTGTCTGAATTCAGCCTAACACTGTATGAAATTACCAATGGCAAGCAGAGTAGTGGATCAGTAAAAAAAGAGGGAACCAGACTATAAACTTAAAGCCTTTTCATAGTAGCAGTTTCTGCGATTAGTAGATCTGCATAGTAGTGATTGCACAAATGAAGATTATGTCCCCCTTGGTTGAACAATTGAAAATTATGTCCCCATGCTTTCTCAGTGACATTTGGGGGAGATTTATTAGGGCTCATGTCCACGGGCAAAATGAGATTTAAAATCCGCAGCGGATCTCCCGCGCGCGGATCCGCACCCCATAGGGATGCATTGACCACCCGCGGGTAGATAAATACCCGCGGATCGTCAATAAAAGTGATTTTAAAAAAAATGGAGCATGAAAAAATCTGGACCATGCTCCATTTTCATGCGGGTCTCCCGCGGGGACGGCTCCCGCGGGCTTCTATTGAAGCCTATGGAAGCCGTCCGGATCCGCGGGAGACCTAAAATAGGAATTTAAAGCATTTACTCACCCGCAGCGGGCCGCGAAGCTCTGCTCTTCCTCACGGCCGCATCTCCCTTGCTTCGGCTCGGCGGATGTGCCCGGCGCATGTGCGCGGCACGTCGACGACGTGCCGGCGACGTGCCGCCGGCGTCAGGAATTCATCCGCCGGCCGAAAATGAAGATCCGGCCGTGAGGAACAGCTGATCTTCGCCGCCCGCTACGGATAGGTAAATGCTTTTAAATTGCTATTTTCAGGGCTCATGTCCGCGGGGCAGGAGGGACCCGCTGCAGATTCTACATGTAGAATCTGCAGCGGATCTGATTTTCCCCGTGGACATGAGGCCTTAAACTTTCTTATAGTAAGAATGGTTTTGTTGCCCATATGGTTAGCATTAGAATATTGGCAGGGGACATATACATTTGTGTCCAATGAAATCTATGTCCTTGGGGGACATAATCTTCACTACTTCATTTGTGTTTAATCAGAGTTTGTTGTATTTTATGTAGACTGGAAAACAAAAATGTAGGTCGCTCTGGACCAAACTATAACAAAAATCAGAAAACAGGGATAATTACAGTCACAGAAATAGGAATTGAAGTCAGTTATTCATGCAGTCAGTATTGCTGTATTCTACACCGTCTTCACTCTACTGCATACTGCTGCATCCTCTTGTATCAATCCCAAGTACCGTCGTGGGGATTGTGAATTCAATTGTTTTGCAAATTATCAGTTGAGTAAATCTGCGTACTCCCAGATTACTATCACACGCTACTGGACTTGTCTCAGTTATTTCATCGGCATTCCATCCCGAGGGTCCAGTTGGAGTACTGGCGTCACACGTGACAAAACAGGCTGTAGGTGTACCACGGTACATTCCCTGGGTCGCTGCACAAATGCCCGAGCAGAGCACGTTTAAGGCCACTGTTGGGCGAGGCAATAGAGCCACCTGTGACAACCCTTTTTGCAAAACCTCGTGGTCTCACTCACTTTGGCTCGGCCGTTGCACATAGATAGTAAAAAAAAATCACATAAATAAAACAAAATTACAGAATAAAATAAAAATATAAACATTAAAAAACCAAAACCCAAAGCCGACGCCAACCAAAACCCAAAGCCGTATGCGTCCTGTGATCCAAAACCATACATTTTTATATATCAAAACGTCCAAAACAATATGAGGAACCCGTTACCATACTTTATTTTAGTGTAAATACTAATAAAAAAATAACTATAAAACTTAAAAAAATCTTTTTTTTTTAGCTTTTTACCCCCAATAAAACTAAAAAGATATCACAAAAATAGCCCTATGTCACGAGGAACAAAACACAGCAGAAATCATTTTGTTAGCTGGAGGAAAAAAAATAAGGCAATTAAACCACCACAGGGGTAAAATACCTAAATAGTGTCTGGCCCTTAAGGGGTTAATGGAGCCAAATAGGATGGAAAGCAGCGGCACTTGCAGAATACTACTCTTATGGCTTATCAAACAAGTAGAGAACACATTGTCCCAAAATGGTCGGATTTTGTCACAGCCCCACCAGACCAGCCTGGTACCTCTGGTGGCTCCACAGGGCCAGTATGTCTCCGAGACAGAAGGTAACATTGTGACTAGAGATGAGCGAGCGTACTCGGAAAAGCACTACTCGCTCGAGTAATTTGCTTTATCCGAGTATCGCTGTGCTCGGGTCTGAAGATTCGGGTGCCGCTGCGGCTGACAGGTGAGTCGCAGGGGAGAGCGGGCGGGAGAGAGGGAGAGAGAGATCTTACCTCCGTTCCTCCCCACTCTCCCCTGCAACTCCCCGCTCCTGACTAGAGCAGAGCGCCCATTATTCTCTATTGTTCCATATGTAATTGTGTATGTGCTGCGGCTTAACGCATCAACGCTAAGCAACAGAGTGGAAAATATAAGTGTACTGCGCATGAACGCCGGTGTCAGTACGCGGTCCAATGGGAAGATGGAACAATGCCTCTGCAGCACCACCAACTGGAAGGTAGCATCCCTGCAAGTCAATGTAAGACCTTTTACCAAGACTTGTAACAATGACTGGGAATTATAAGCCAAACCCAACCATGCACAGACAGCATTTGGAAGGGTATCATTTCTCCTTAGGGAGAGCCCCTAGAAGGTGTGAGGAGTCTTATAAGGCCACCCATGCTCCTTAGCCAAGCCAAAAACCTACTGCACACTAATAAGGGGAGAACAGAAGCGCTACAGCGGAGTTTATCAACCCAAACTTAGGTGAGCCTGCGGGATGAGCGAGCGCCCGTGGCTGACATAACTGTACCGTGTCCTAAGTGTGACTTAGATTAGGGACCATGGAGTCAGGGACTTCAGGGAAGTGACTTGTATTTACTACATATACTATAAATTGATAACAACCTTTGACACGCTGAATACTGGGTTAAATGGTTCCCCAGGATTTATGTGTGAATGGGAAGTGTGAGACATTTATTATACAGATAAGACCCCCATCAACAGTAATTCAGGGACCATAAACTTTCACGCCCTTATCAGTGTTTAGCTAAAAATGTTTGTGTACCTCTTGTAGCATTTCTAGCCTGATGACCTCCCGCCCCCCAACAGTAATTTAGGGACCATAAAACTTTCACTCTGCTATCAGTGCCTAGACACAAAAAAAGTTTGTTTGCTGTTGCAGCATTCCTTTTACGTGCGAACCAATTACATCCATATCTGTGCCTTGTCATAAGTATGTATGTTATAAGTGTGTATAAATATCCATGCCTCTTCAGATCCAATCCATAAGCCTGAAGAAGAACCCTGCGTTGGTTCGCAAACTCGCTATTATTACATCATGTATTTTTGTTAGCCATTAAAAGGTATCATTAAAAGGTCTCATATCTACAAGATTACGTGGTTTCTCTTGCTGGGAACAATCACATTTTTATCCTGAACTGGCACATTCCAAAAAGTGTGCAATGTTGGCAGATGAGGGGGTGCCATTACAGGATTAGAGCTGCTGCAGCACGACATGCCCTCTGACCACTAGGGGGATGTGTGCTCCAGTAAGAAGGGGAATAGGTGCGCTGGGCAGGCTATACACGTCCTGGTAGTGGGAGACTCAATTACTAGGGGAACAGACAGGGCAATCTGCCACAAAGGCCAGGATCGTCAAACGGTGTGTTGTCTTCCTGGCGCTCAAGTTTGACACATTGTGGATCAGGTTGACAAATTACTAAAAGAGGCTGGTTAGGAGCCAGCGGTCATAGTACACACTGGCACCAATGACAAAGTCAGAGGTAGGTGGAAGGTCCTTAAAAATGATTTCAGGGAACTAGGATGTAAGCTTAGGGCAAGGACCTCCAAAGTAGTATTTTCTGAAAGACTACCTGTTCTGTGTGCCCCACCAGGAAGGTAGCGGGAGATCAGGGAGGTGAACAAGGGGCTCCAGATTTGGTGTAGGAGCGAGGGCTTCAGGTTCCTGAAGAACTGGACTGACTTTGCTGTTGGCTTCAGGCTCTACCATAGGGATGGGCTGCATCTCAGTGGGGAGAGTGCAGCTTTGCTGGAGGAGAAGATGGCTAAAAGATTGTAGGAGTGTTTAAACTAGGGACTGGGGGAGAGGGTAACCACAGAGATAGGAGTGTAGACAGTGACCTGGGACTAAAGGCTTATTTAGACAGGATGACTGTCGGGCAAACGATGCCTGACACTCGTCCCTGTGATGTTCGCTCCTTCGCTGTTACATAGGAGCAAGTATTCCTGGCTCGCTCACAGAGCGGCCAGCAGAGAGGCGGGGTGGCTGAAGAAGATTTCTCTCCTCGCTCTCCCTCACCCCTCTCCATTTACTTTAAGCAGCGGCCGTTCACTACTGAACGATAATCAGTGTAAACAGCAGCCATTCAGTAGTGAACAGCCGCTGCTTAAAGTGAATAGAGAGAGGTGGGGAGAGCGAGGAGAGAAATCTCCTCCAGCCACTCCGCCGCCCTGCTGAGCGATCCAGCTATACTCCTGTGTAACAGCATGGGAGCAAGTAAATGCGAGGACGAGTGTCGGGCATCATTTGCCCGACAGTCGTCCCATCTAAATGGTCCTTCAGTAATGAAAATGGAGGGTTGGGAGAGGTTTGTACATTTAGAACTGGCCAAACAGTTAATAGAAATACACATATAAAAAATAACCAAAACATTCTAAACTGTATGGTAAGTAATGCTAGAAGTTAGACCAATAAAGTAGACTAACTCAAAGTAATGTCTGAGGAAAACTATGACCTAGTGGGAATAAATTAGACCTCCTCTTCATGTTGCCAAAAAAAACCTTACCCCTCTCCCTAATCTACTGTCAGTTCTGGGAAAATTCGAAAAGGCATTCGGCCTCAAAATTAATCAATTAAGCCCGAAATTCTTCACTGTAATGCCCCCTCCCCACCCCACAGAGGAATGTTGCCACACCCCAAAAACATATTAAAATTAATTTCCAATTCCACATTAGTCGACACTTCCTACCTACTTTTAGTATCAGATTAACAAACACTGTGGATTCTAGTGGAAATATGAACCTCTCTTCCAGCAGTTTGGGCTTGACCTACTGAAGTGGGAATGTCCCTACCTCTCCTGGATTGGACTGATTCACAGAATCAAAATGGTGCTTTTACCAAGATTGCTTTATCTATTTAGAACCCTCCCAGTCCTAGTCCCACACTCAGCCCTACAAGCGCTACAACAAAGAATTCTGTTTTTGATTCGGTCTTAAACTTCCCAGAATACCAAAGAATATAATGTTTCTTCACAGGAATTCAGGAGGCCTCTCGTATCTAACCTCCTTACCTATTACCAAGCCATGCATTTAGCCCAAATCCACTCAACATATGCAGGATTTAACTCCCCCTTATGGGTTTTCATAGAAACCACAGAATTGCATCCCCATACCCCGCCAGCCCTGCTCTGGACCAGGTCCATCCTCCCAACTGGTCTTTGAAATTTAGTCCCAGTCATTTGTCTTTTCAGTTTACTGTGGCGTCCAGTTAGATTCAAGATGGCTCCTCATTCTGACCCATCTCCGCTTACCCCACTCCTTTCCAACCCAACATTCCCTCCAGGACTAGACGTTCCAAGCTTTACCTGGTGGCAAACTAATAAAATAACCACCCTATATGACTATTACATGGTGGGCTTATCTCTCTATCCTCTTTCAAAAACCATTTTCAGCCCCTCCAACAGAAGGGTGGAGAATAATTCAAGTATTCCATCTCTGGTCTCTCCTTTTATCCTCAGAATGTAAAGTGGAGCCGAACCCACTGGGGGAGTTATGCAAATACTGCGCAATGTAATCAGGCACTTCATCACATCTCAATAACACAAAATAAATGACCCTATATGACCCAATGGGAATCAGACTTAAAGGGGTTGTCCAACGCCGAAACGGTTTTTTTTTTTTTTTTCAACAGCCCCCCCATTCGGCGCGAGACAAACCCGATGCAGGGACCTAAAAAAAATCCACACAGCGCTTACCTGAATCCCCGCGCTCCGGTGACTTCTTACTTACCGGTTGAAGATGGCCGCCGGGATCTTCTCCCTCGGTGGACCGCAGCTCTTCTGTGCGGTCCGTTGCCGATTCCAGCCTCCTGATTGGCTGGAATCGGCACGTGACGGGGCGGAGCTACACGGAGCCGCTCTCCTGCACGAGCGGCCCCATTCAGAAAAGAAGAAGACCCGGACTGCGCAAGCGCGTCTAATCTGGAGATTAGACGCTGAAAATTAGACGGCACCATGGAGACGAGGACGCTAGCAACGGAGCAGGTAAGTGAATAACTTCTTATAACTTCTGTATGGCTCATATTTAATGCATGATGTACATTACAAAGTGCATTAATATGGCCATACAGAAGTGTATAGACCCACTTGCTTTCGCGGGACAACCCCTTTAAGCTTCTTAACTATAGAATGATGGCGCGGCTACAATGAGTAAAAATAGTTGGCAAGTTAGTCCGCCTACAGACGGCCGGGTCGGATCCGGCTGTGAGAATTCTCGCAGCGGGACCCGACCCGAGCCCCTGCAGAAAGCAGCGCGGGCACTCACCTCTCCTGCGGCCCCGTCTCTCTCCTGTGCCGGCTGCCGGGCAGCCGGCGCATGTGCAGAGCGGAGCCGGCGGCCAGTGAGTGAGCCCCGCACAGAAATAGGGCATGCCACGGTTTGTTTGCTGCTGCCATCTGCATAGGATTGCGTTTGTTAACGCAATCCTGTGGCACCTTCCAGTGGCGGAAATCCCGCGGGAAATCTGCAGGCGGCCTTAAACAGAAGCATCCCTAAAGGTGCTATGTAGAGCCTATTTAGTGCCATCCCGAATACATGCCATCTATCCTGAGATCTCTAACCTGTGTTTGGGAGGATGCAATGACATTGGCTTCCATCTACACATCTGGTGGTCCTGCCCCATAGTGCAGGCCTTTTGGAAGAAGGTCACCCACCTTATCCCCTCTGTTATAGGAACAAACCTTGGACTGGACTCGTTCATACTGCTACTAGGCAATAAACCCAAAAATATTTGAAACGCTCCTGTTAAACTTTCACAATTCAACACTGACAGCTCGTACCTACATTGCCTAACAACGGAGAAAACAGTTATCCTTTGACCCACTTATTGCCAGAGTCAATAGGATACTTCGAGACAAGGAATGAAATGCCATATGCCAGGACATGGTAGTCCAATTTGAATCAGTTTGGGAACCTTTTCTAATCTACAATATCACCTCCAACACGGACCCCTTCAAAATACAAGATGATGTAGAGCCCCAAGATACTAGAGGTCACCCCTTCTGCACAAAAACATCACCGGCCAATGGAAACCAAAGCTTGACATCGAAAACTACCAACACCCCGACATTGTCTAACAGGCCAACAAAGTACCTAAGTTGTATCGCTTCCCTTTAGTAAAACTGTCTTACTACATTCTGGGAGCCCTACTCCATCCCTCCTCCATGCTTTAGGCCTCCTTCCCACGAACGGATTTACGCCGCGTAAATCCGCGGCAAAAATCCGCTGCGTTGCCCCTTGCTATTAGGTTCTATTGAACCTAATAGCACAATGCTCACGATGCGTAATTCCACCGCGGAATTACGCACCGTGAAATCTTCCGTCCTCACCCGCAGCATGTTCTATTTGCCGCGGGTGTACACGCTGACGGCTTCCATTGCAGTCAATGGAAGCCGTCCGTTCACGCTATCTCCCGCTGCAACCAGCGGAAGATAGCATGAAAAAACGCTTCCCCGCCTACCGCCGCGCGTCATATGACGCGGCCGGCGCGTCACGTGACACGGCCGGCCGCGTCATGTGACGCGGTGGGCATGTCACATGAAGCGACGGCGGTGGGCGGGGAAGCGTCTTCACGCTATCTTCCGCTGGTAAGTATGGGGTCTCTGGGGGGCGCCGTGACGGGCTTCACTGCGGAATATTACGCGGCGGAGCCCGTCACGCTCGTGTGAAGCCGGCCTAAGGGCTTCTACCCACTAGAGTATTTTTAACAACATATCGCTGCGTTTTTTCCAAGGGGACTTTTTAATGTTAAAATTGCATCGCACAAAAATTGCAAAAGCACAAACTTGCGATTTTTGTGCGATGCGATTTTAATAGAAAGTCCCATTGAAAAAAACGCAGCGATATTGCAGCGTTACAAACCACGCTAGGGGTAAAAGCCCTCACACTGCAGATCTGTTTCTGTAAGACCTTCGTCACACAGGCCTATCTGTACACGCAAAATGTGCGTGCACAATACGCAGAAAATAGAACCCAATGATTTCAATGGGCTCGTTCACACGCACGTTTTTTTCCGTACATTTTGGTCACACAAACATAAAAAAAACAAAAACCACAGCATGCTTTACTTTCTTGTGTATTTCCTGCACACCAAACGTCCCCATAGAAGTCAATGGGGAGGTGCAAAATCTGCTGGATATGCAGACACACCGCGTAATTGTGCAGGAAAACTCCCATGTGGAGCTCAGACTAATTAGCCATTTCAATTGGCACATATTTTGGCGCACACAACTGCACGTGCCCTGCATGAGGAAAATGTGCACTAAAATATGCCAATACCCACCCAAAAAACGGTTCTGCAAAAACGCTGCCAGCCTGAAGGTGCCTTCACAGTGTAATCCGCTGCAGAACATCCACAACATTAAGTCCTCGCCATGTGAACCAGATTTATAGACTCTCATCCACACGGAGCGGAAGAATCCCCTGCGGAACTAACAGCATATATAAGGTCTGCTGCCGATTCTCCATCCACAGCCGGTCTGACTGCGCTGCACATTGTACCAGAGGATTTCATCCTTTGAGTCATCCGCGTTTGTGCAGAGCGTTAACGCTGACTTATCGCTGAATCTCGCTCAGCTCTTTACCCTTTATGTAAAACGCAGAGCGGGGAGCGTTTACACGTAGCGAGAAGCCGGCCAAAGTGTTTTCTCTGACTGAAAGTGAAGGAATAGTGAAGGATGTTTTCGCATCTACATGTAACTATCGTTCATTTAACCGACTTTTGAGTGTGAGGAGTTCCATGTAAATAGGCCATTATACACGGAGCGATTACTACAACACCGACACAATGGAAGGTAAATGAGCGGCGTGATATAGGCTACAGATGTGTGCCGAGCACTCGTGGTGCCGGCTGGGATCACAGGTCAACGGCGGCAAGGATACCTCCAATGTACGCTACTGTCCCGCCATGGATAGAAGCTGATGCTTACCAACAGGCTCTATTGTCCCCAGTCTGGTGAATGAGGCCCGATGGATGCATTCATCAGATGTGGCTGCAGTTTCCCGATTCCACCAAACGGCCGCAGGGGCAGCAGCGCCAACGCACCTTTACTACTGAACAAAAACTATTTCAGAAAATATATTGTTATATTTGAATAACCCCTCCCCCAACCACTTAATGATACAGGATGTGCAGCTATGTCCCCTGCAGGGTTTGTATGGAGGGGGATCGATCCCGCTCCATGGAGTGTGGGTGCCAGCTGTTTCTGACAGCGGGCACACACCCGCAACAGTCCTGAAAAGGGTTTGCCAAGGCAGCTGGGAGACTTCTGAAAACCCCTGGAGCGGCCATTGCAGATTGCCTATCAAGTCATGCCTCTGCCATGTCTTAATAGATTGCCTGTCAGAGGGCGGCATAATGTAATACTATTGTACTAAATCATACTGCAGCAGCGATCATCAGATCATCACAACCTCATGTTCCCCATGGGGACTGCAGGAGCGATCATCAGATCATCACAACCTCGTGTTCCACATGGGGACTGCAGGAGCGATCATCAGATCATCACAACCTCATGTTCCCCATGGGGACTGCAGGAGCGATCATCAGATCATCGCAACCTCATGTTCCCCATGGGGACTGCAGCAGCGATCATCAGATCATCACAACCTCGTGTTCCCCATGGGGACTGCAGCAGCGATCATCAGATCATCACAACCTCGTGTTCCCCATGGGGACTGCAGCAGCGATCATCAGATCATCACAACCTCATGTTCCCCATGGGGACTGCAGGAACGATCATCAGATCATCACAACCTCATGTTCCCCATGGGGACTGCAGGAGCGATCATCAGATCATCACAACCTCATGTTCCCCATGGGGACTGCAGCAGCGATCATCAGATCATCACAACCTCGTGTTCCCCATGGGGACTGCAGCAGCGATCATCAGATCATCACAACCTCATGTTCCCCATGGAGACTGCAGGAGTGATCTTCAGATCATCACAACCTCATGTTCCCCATGGGGACTGCAGCAGCGATCATCAGATCATCACAACCTCATGTTCCCCATGGGGACTGCAGGAGCGATCATCAGATCATCACAAGCTCATGTTCCCCATGGGGACTGCAGCAGCGATCATCAGATCATCATAACCGCATGTTCCCCATGGGGACTGCAGGAGCGATCATCAGATCATCACAACCTCATGTTCCCCATGGGGACTGCAGGAGCGATCATCAGATCATCACAACCTCATGTTCCCCATGGGGACTGCAGGAGCGATCATCAGATCATCACAACCTCATGGTCCCCATGGGGACTGCAGGAGCGATCATCAGATCATCGCAACCTCATGTTCCCCATGGGGACTGCAGCAGCGATCATCAGATCATCACAACCTCGTGTTCCCCATGGGGACTGCAGCAGCGATCATCAGATCATCACAACCTCGTGTTCCCCATGGGGACTGCAGCAGCGATCATCAGATCATCACAACCTCATGTTCCCCATGGGGACTGCAGGAACGATCATCAGATCATCACAACCTCATGTTCCCCATGGGGACTGCAGGAGCGATCATCAGATCATCACAACCTCATGTTCCCCATGGGGACTGCAGCAGCGATCATCAGATCATCACAACCTCGTGTTCCCCATGGGGACTGCAGCAGCGATCATCAGATCATCACAACCTCATGTTCCCCATGGAGACTGCAGGAGTGATCTTCAGATCATCACAACCTCATGTTCCCCATGGGGACTGCAGCAGCGATCATCAGATCATCACAACCTCATGTTCCCCATGGGGACTGCAGGAGCGATCATCAGATCATCACAAGCTCATGTTCCCCATGGGGACTGCAGCAGCGATCATCAGATCATCATAACCGCATGTTCCCCATGGGGACTGCAGGAGCGATCATCAGATCATCACAACCTCATGTTCCCCATGGGGACTGCAGGAGCGATCATCAGATCATCACAACCTCATGTTCCCCATGGGGACTGCAGCACAAAAGTGTAAAATCAGTTTTAAAAAATTCATTAATTAAAAAAAATAAATAAATTAAAAAAGCAGAGAAGCCATAAGTCCCCCAATGGGCTTACCCAAATAGAGAATGACTGTCCTTGTTACACCTAACAATGAACAGTGAGATCTGGGTTATTCCAAGGAGAAATACCCAAACTGTGTCTCTGTGCCCGTCGCCTCCACCGCATGCAGCTGCATTAACTATTTCTATGCCCTAAATGTTTACGTAAAAGAAAGCCCCGTTCTGGACCTCAGCAAAGTGGGGAGAAGCTACAATACATGTTTGGCACGGATTTTGGGAATGTTAGATAAAAGTCAATGGATCCATGTTTTCAGGCTGCCGGCAGCGCAGCTAACATTGTAATGTGCGCCGCTCACATGTCTGCAGTGTTGGAACTGATACATTGTGGCATGCAGATGTAAATTGTTGGGAGACTTGCAACACCTTGTAGTAGATATATATATACCCTTATAATGTAACCATGTGGCTCCTATCAGACAACAAACTGGAAGAGAACATTTTGTAGCGCATTTCATCTTCCATATTGACCGATAGCGAACATCTGGACGCCGGTGTCAAAACCACAAAAAACATGATATTTGTGAAGAGACTTCATGTGACAGCGGTCTGGGAAAGGATTCCACTTGATGATACTGCGCCTTTAAGAAAAGCCCTTCCAGTAACTCTCTGCGCTGTGATGTCAGTGACGATTGTTCTGTATGCGGTTCTAGAACACTGACCGCCAGAACATATGTGACCGACACATGGATATTCCTCACACTTTATCCTTTACCGGTGAAGTGAATACACCCCGTGTGTACCCACCTGCGACCGCTTCATTCCTGAAGTTCTGATATTTATTTATCTGCGAGCCAGAAGTGACCTCCACATCTGATAAGGTACAGTAGAGGTGTAATAACTGCATTACATCACTGGTGGGTTTATTTGAATGCAGATTTCTCAATCCTTATTGATTTTAAAGGGGAAAATCTGCAACAAATCCGCCCTCATCGCTGTGGAAACGGACATATTGTGGATATAATAATCCGCACTATGCGCCAATTTCCACAGCCGGTGGATATTTGTTGGGATCTCATCGACTTTACTGCTACTGAATTCTGGGCATTTTCTGTCCACAAATTCTGTATTATTTCTGTCCCATATGGATGTTCTTAGGCGAACGGGAGCGCCAGGAGGCGGGGCTTACGCAGATTTTCTTAGTAGGACATTTATAGTGAATGTTCTGTCATTTTGTATCAAGGTGTGAGAAATAAATATTGTGCGGATTAACAATTTCTCTTCCACAAAAAACAAGATTGCAAAAGGATTCCACTTAATGATGATTGGTGCCCCATTACAAAACAACAGCTAACTGACAGGTGCTGTTGCCATAGCAACGGCTGTTATTGTTCTGTATTTGAATATTAACCATGAGGTGACTGACAAAGCTTTTCTTTCCACTTCATACATTACTGTGCAGTGAGCGTATCCTCCACGTATCCCTACCGTGTGACTGCGCCACTATTACTGACGGGAAGGTTCTAGAACTATTGCTGTTATGTATGTAATATATACAGTCAGGAATGCTGATGTCCAGATTTCTCCACCCCCCTTGGCTTCAATACGGAGAATCCGCAGCATGCTGCACTTAATTACTTTTGGGACATTTTTCAAGATAGACTTGAGAAAATGCTACAAGTACAAAATCACAGGCATTAAAGTAGTTATAGGGGTCGTAGAGGATGCAACTGCTACCGGGTCCCTATGCTTGGGGGGCCGCAGCCCACCTTTAAACATTATGATTAGTATGGTTTAGTTGGGCAGATTACTATGGGGGGGCACTGAGAGGGTTATTAGATGGAGCGGCTGGATGGGGACAATGTGCAGAGCTGAACTACGGCTGGAAGAAATGTTCATGGCGGTCTGCAACCAGATAATGAAGAAAGACGGAGACGTCACCTGTGAACACTGGCGGAATCTATTTAATCACTATCGGGCCAGTTGTAGACAAGTAGAATGTGGATGCGTGTTTTGGCCCAACCGTAGGCCGCTAACCAAAACTCCTGAAAGCTAACGACGTCTTTGTGTCAAACTCTGCAGATGGGAAACCTATTTGGCAAATGTTTCCCTGGTCAACCAGACGAAACTGCAGGTCCCAAGACACTGACCATCAGCGAAGACGTCACCTGTAAGTCACATTTATTGTTTCTTCTGCATCTAGTCAGTATTTTACTACGCCTCTAGTCTGCAGAGGGGTGATGCTCTGCAGCCGCCTGGGTGGTATTGGACCACTACATGATCGCTGCAGTCAGCCTCAGGGTGGGGGTTATATTCAGTTACAGCTGGGGATCACTTTGGGATTCTCATAGTGTTTTATCCATAGTGGTATTATTCCCTCCCATTATGGCAGCACTGTACAGCACATGTATGATGGCATTATTTAGTCATGTATCTAGTCACAGTATGGCGGTATTACACAATCGTGATATGGCGATGTCCTCCAGTTACTATATGGTGGTCATATTTTCTCCCATCCCCTCTCCACCCACTTTTCGTGTTTGCAATTGGAAAGGGTGGGACGGGGTGGAACTTCGCTCCACCCCTCTCCCACCCCTCCCATTGCAAAGAGGGGTGAGGGGCAGAGAGGGGATGGGAGCTCAATGCACTAGCTCCCTTCCCATCCTGCCTCCTCCCTTTGCAGAGAGGGGCAGCGTATATCAGCTGGGCATGAAAACCCATCCGATATACACCCGTCTGAATAAGCCCTAATAATGTATACATTTATTTACAGCATCTTCTGCTGACAAGGTTCCGCGTCGAGCTGCTCCTACCCGTGCTGAGCGCCATGAGAGTATTAATCATCTGCTCCAATGCTTCGGCCGCTTTATTAAGATGCGATGCAAAAAACTGAAGATCCGTAGTGCCAAAGAGCCAGCCCTGTGGCTGAGGGTTACAGATTCCAGGCTCACTCTGGCACGTAGACAGCATAGGAGCATATTCACCCCCAGGACCATAGCATTCCTATATATGCTGTGCCGTGATCTAATATCTCCAGAGATAGACAACATCACGGAGCTGCAGGCAGCGCTATTGGCATGTTTCTATCTAACATACTGCTATGTGGGGCAAGAATTCTCCTACCCAGTTAAGCCATTCTGGTTAAAGACATCCAGACAGGACTTTTGGGATCGCTGCCTGTCTTATATTCAAGACATGAGTTCAAAAATGCTGCTCTTCCACATCAACTACAAGATCTACAAGACCATGCTTTATGAGCTCAAGGCCTACGCTAAACATTAAATATACCACCTGCCTGCCACATACCAGCCGTTACCACCTGCCTGCCACATACCAGCCGTTACCCTGCCCGCCACATACCAGTCGTTACCACCAGCCCGCCACATACCAGCCGTTACCACCTGCCCGTCACATAAGAGCCATTACCACCTGCCTGCCAGATACCAGCCGTTACCACCCGCCTGCCAGATACCAGCCGTTACCACCTGCCCGCCGCATACCAGCCGTTACCACCTGCCGGCCAACTACCAGCCGTTACCACCTGCCTGTCACATACCAGCCGTTACCACCTGCCTGCCACATACCAGCCGTTACCACCTGCCTTCCACATACCAGCCGTTGCCACCTGCCCGCCAGATACCAGCCGTTACCACCTGCCCGCCACATACCAGCCGTTACCACCTGCCGGCCAACTACCAGCCGTTACCACCTGCCTGTCACATACCAGCCGTTACCACCTGCCTGCCACATACCAGCCATTACCACCTGCCTTCCACATACCAGCCGTTGCCACCTGCCCGCCAGATACAAGCCGTTACCACCTGCCCGCCACATACCAGCCGTTACCACCTGCCGGCCAACTACCAGCCGTTACCACCTGCCTGTCACATACCAGCCATTACCACCTGCCTGCCACATACCAGCCGTTACCACCTGCCTTCCACATACCAGCCGTTGCCACCTGCCCGCCAGATACCAGCCGTTACCACCTGCCCGCCAGATACCAGCCGTTACCACCTGTCCGCCACATACCAGCCGTTACCACCTGCCTGCCACATACCAGCCATTACCACCTGCCTGCCACATACCAGCCGTTGTCACCTGCCCGCCACATACCAGCCGTTGTCACCTGCCCGCCACATACCAGCCGTTGCCACCTGCCCGCCACATACCAGTTGTTACCACCTGCCCGCCACATACCAGCCGTTACCACCTGCCCGCCACATACCAGCCGTTGCCACCCGCCTGCCAGATACCAGCCGCTACCACCTGCCCGCCAGATACCAGCCGTTACCACCTGCCCGTCACATAGCAGCCGTTACCACCTGCCTGCCACATACCAGCCGTTACCACCTGCCTGCCACATACCAGCCGTTACCACCTGCCTGCCACATACCAGCCGTTACCACCTGCCTGCCACATACCAGCCGTTGCCACCTGCCCGCCAGATACCAGCCGTTACCACCTGCCCGCCACATACCAGTCGTTACCACCAGCCCGCCACATACCAGCAGTTACCACCTGCCCGTCACATAAGAGCCATTACCACCTGCCTGCCACATACCAGCCGTTGCCACCCGCCTGCCAGATACCAGCCGTTACCACCCGCCTGCCAGATACCAGCCGTTACCACCTGCCCGCCACATACCAGCCGTTACCACCTGCCGGCCAACTACCAGCCGTTACCACCTGCCTGCCACATACCAGCCATTACCACCTGCCTGCCACATACCAGCCGTTGCCACCTGCCCGCCAGATACCAGCCGTTACCACCTGCCCGCCACATACCAGTCGTTACCACCTGCCCGCCACATACCAGCCGTTACCACCTGCCCGTCACATAACAGCCATTACCACCTGCCTGCCACATACCAGCCGTTGCCACCCGCCTGCCAGATACCAGCCGTTACCACCTGCCCGCCAGATACCAGCCGTTACCACCTGCCCGTCACATAACAGCCATTACCACCTGCCTGCCACATACCAACCATTACCACCTGCCTGCCACATACCAGCCGTTACCACCTGCCCGCCAGATACCTCCCGTTACCACCTGCCCGCCACATACCAGTCGTTACCACCTGCCCGCCACATACCAGCCGTTAACACCTGCCCGCCACATACCAGCCGTTACCACCTGCCCGCCACATAACAGCTATTACCACCTGCCTGCCACATACCAGCCGTTGCCACCCGCCTGCCAGATACCAGCCATTACCACCCGCCTCCCACATACCAGCCGCCACCACCTGCTGTCCAACTACCAGCCGTCACCACCTGCCGTCCAACTACCAGCCGTCATCACCTGAATATTCTACTAGAATATATTTTTATATTTATAACCTTTTTTTGCAATTAATATACTTATTAAATATATATTTTGTGATATAAATAATATATTTTATAAAATAAATAATTTTGATTAAACCCTTTTCTCCTCTCTGCTGTATTTATCCCATCACATCTGCCACAAGAGAACACGGGGTTAGGGAGCTTAACATGGGACAACTAGCAGCCAAAAAACATCTCAGATGAGCGATAGTGTAAACCCGGGACCCCGCAGGCTGCCATGTGAGGAAGCGCTCAGAAGTTGCCGGTCGCTACTTTTCAGCTCACTTAGATGAAGTGAATAGTGAGTTCTCCCTCAGTGCAAACAGGCAGTCGTTCATCAACGATTGCCTGTTCACGGCAAATGGAGGCGGACAGCTGAAGAAACCTCAGGCGAGCATCGCCTCTATTCACTGAACAACTAGCTCTCCGGAGAGAAAATCTTGGCATTGAAATAGATGGAATCCACAGTGATTTCCCCACAAGTAGAGCATGCTAGGGACTGGAGAATCCACAGTGAATTCCCCACAAGTAGAGCATGCTGGGGACTGGAGAATCCACAGTGAATTCCCCACAAGTAGAGCATGCTAGGGACTGGAGAATCCACAGTGAATTCCCCACCAGTAGAGCATGCTGGGGACTGGAGAATCCACAGTGATTTCCCCACAAGTAGAGCATGCTAGGGACTAGAGAATCCACAGTGAATTCCCCCAAGTAGAGCATGCTGGGGACCGGAGAATCCACAGTGAATTCCCTACAAGTAGAGCATGCTAGGGACTGGAGAATCCACAGTGATTTCCCCACAAGTAGAGCATGCTGGGGACTGGAGAATCCACAGTGAATTCCCCACAAGTAGAGCATGCTAGGGACTGGAGCATCCACAGTGAATTCCCCACAAGTAGAGCATGCTGGGGACTGGAGAATCCACAGTGAATTCCCCACAAGTAGAGCATGTTGGGGACTGGAGAATCCACAGTGAATTCTTCACAAGTAGAGCATGCTGGCGACTGGTGAATCCACATTGAATTCCCCACAAGTAGAGCATGCTGGCAACTGGAGAATCCACAGTGAATTCCCGACAAGTAGAGCATGCTGGCGACTGGAGAATCCAAAGTGAATTCCCCACAAGTAGAGCATGCTGGCGACTGGAGAATCCACAGTGAATTCCCCACAAGTAGAGCATGCTGGCGACTGGAGAATCCACAGGGGAAATAGTGCACACCGAGGGCCGCGGCAGCCTTATGGTTGCCTTTGAAAGGCCCAATATAATTATAAGGCTGCTTTCACATCTGTGTTGGGCTTCTGCCCTCCTGCTGTGTTTAGGGATCAGTAAAGGGGAATCCCCTGCCGAACGGATCCGTCTTATGATGTAATCAAACCGCGTGCAGCGCTTTTCTTTCTGGTATTTTGTGTTGAAACCAGCTTAGTTGTGAAAGTGGCCTAAGGCTGTATAGTAATAGTGACCCCCATGGGTCCCTATTAGTAATGGTGACCTCTGCTGTGGTCCTAGTAGTATTAGTGACCCCCATAGTGTCCCTATTACTAATGGTGACCTCTGCAGTGGTCCTAGTAGTAATAATGACCCCCATAGTGGTCCCATTAGAACAGTGACCTCTGCGGTGGTCCTAGTAGTAATATTGACCCCCATGGTGTCCCCATTAGTAGCAGTGACTTCTGCAGTGGTCCTAGTAATATTAGTGACCACTATAGTGTCCCCATTAGTAACAGTGACCTCTGTAGTGGTCCTAGTAGTAATAGTGACCCCCATTGTGTCCCCATTACTAACAGTGACCTCTGCAGTGGTCCTAGTAGTAATAGTGACACCCTATACTGGACCCAGTAATAGTGCCAGGAGATAGAGGCCAGCAGTCATAGGCTTCGCACTGCCGCCGGACCTGAGCTGCAGGATGGATAAGTGGAATACCTGTTAGGTTGCTGCTCGGCCGATGGGCAGCTAAAATAATGTGGGGGGTGAGATCTGGCACGCAGGCCTTGTGCTTCCCATGTGTGAGCTAGAGGAAACCACCCTAGAAAAAAAACGGTGTTCTGTGGGCATCCGCTCCCACGCGCCACTATATGAATTACTAGAGAGCCGTATAGCCTTCATGCATGGCGGTGCTGACTCTGCTCATGCTGCGTTGTTGTATGGAAGAGTCCTCATGTTAAGCAGCCTTTGAAAAACAAGGTAATGCCAAAATGTTCTTTAGAATGGATGGATTTGGTTTTGCTATAAAAATGTAAAATATAATGTAGGGAAAAACAGTTTTATACAAATAATCGTAAACCAGTGTTCTACAAAATGAAGTTTGGGGCGTCTGAGGTGGGAATGTCCTGAGAGCCGTATCATTGTGTCCTGCATACTGGGTTAGGCTGATGTAACGGGCACATGGCATCAGGCCGGGCTCACACGGGCGGATTCTAATTGTGGAATCTGCGTTTGCCATCGGGGCAGAAGATCTGCAGCAAAACGCAGGCATTGCAAGGTATAGACTTTAGCTTTTTCGCTCACATTCACTGATATGAATTGCGTATACCACAAAGAAAGAAAAATCGCAGCATGCTCTATTTTGCCGCGAACTCAACCTGGACGGCCTCTATTGAAGTCAACGGGGGCCGTCTGACAAGGGATCCATTCACAACTAACAATGTGTATGAGCTGCGGGCGCCCCCATCATCAATTAGTGACGGTGCGGGAAATAGAGACATGGAAGAAAAAAACAACTGTACTGCGTATGACCGACACCGGGTACACAGGGTGGCCGGCCGGGCTCAGACAGAATCCGCTGCAGGCCTCCCATAACTCCGGTACGCCCGTGTGACGCCGGCCCTACAGTCCGGGCTGTATAAGAGGACTGTACCAGCACAATATTACTGCTACCTTTCATCGCTCGCAGTCGGCTCTAACCTTTGATTTGGTTTATTTCAATACGTTGTTTAAATGAACGCTGTTGTTTGAACAAAGAATAAGTAGTAAGGCCCAATGTCCACCGGCAAATCTGCATTACAGAATCTGTGTGGGGCGCCCAAGGACGACTCGCAGTTCTATCCGCCCGTACAGAGACATGGGCGTCTGCAGCTCAATTACAGAATGCAGATTTGTTTTGTGGCCTTTTGGTCTGGAAAACAATTCCCAGCATGCTTTGTTCAGCTGCGGTTCCTGCAAGGATGGCTTACAATGAAGTCAATGGAAGCCGTCCGATCCGTGACCCACTGGCAGCTGATACTGCAGACAGGCTGCGGATCCCGAGGGAAAGTGGAAGCTTTAAAATAAAAAAACTCCACTGCGCATGCGCGGCGGCGCTCCCGCACACATTCACAGTGGAGAAGACAGAAGGCCCGCACAGCCAGCAGAGGATCCGGACGGGTGAGCAGTGTTCTCGGCCGCAGAGTGTAATCCCGCTGCAGGCTCTGGCCCGCAGAATCCGACCCATCCGTGGACATGAAGTCTACAAGTAAATAAGAGACTTTGTAATACAACCCAATAACTAATAAGTTGGGATTCAGTGTAAAATGTAAATAAATCTGCAATGATTTGTAAATCCCGTGGTGACAGTGACTCTCAGCGCTGAGCGGTATGTAGCGGGGGTAGAACATACGCCCCATCCAGACAACGGCTCCTGCAGGGAAGGCCTTGTATATCTCAGCAAGACAATGCTAAACCGCATATGGCATCCATCACAGCAGCATGGCTCCTCAGAAGAAGAGTTTGGGGGTGAACCGGCCGCCGGCAGCCCGGAACTGTCACTGATGGACATTTGGCACATTGCATAACGAAAAATCTGGTAAACACGCCCGCGGACCGCTGAGCAGCAGGAATCCTCCAGTAGACAAGAAAGGGACAACATGCTCTCCCCAAACTCCAGCACTCGTCTCCTCACTTCCCAGAAGAGGGGATGCTACACAACGGCAGACACGGCCGGGCACAGCTTCTGTCAGATGTGTTGCTGCCATCACTTTCTTGAGTTAATTTTTTAAACAAAAAGCAATATGTCCCCATTGTTCACTTGTAGAGCCATCAAGGTGGCAAAGCAATGGAACGCCCCCACAAGTGACCCCAGTTTAAAATCTAGACCCTTAAACCTATTTTTAAGTGTATACTTAGCATTTTGACTATTTTGCAAAAATATAAAGCATGTGAAAAATAAATAATAATTTTTTTCATAAATCTCACTTTATTGACAGTTTCTTTTGTTTCTAGCAGGAAAAACTGGGGAGACGCACCCCCAAATAGTATAACACTATTTCTTCTGTGTTCATCAATACCCCCACCGTACTGATGTACCTTAATGCCACTATTTGACAGAGGTTTGACAGGGCTTGCATGGAGGAACACTCCTAGCTGATTGGCGGAATTCTCTAAGCTCCTAGCATGAGCGTCTGTATTGATTTTTGCCTGGGCTGGAGGGTTAGGGTTCGTTTTCGTGTTAGGCTTACATTATATGTAAGCCTAACAGGAAAAGTAACCCTAATCCTCCAGCCCAGGCAAAAATCAATGCAGACGCAGCTAGTAGGACCTGTGGCTCTCCTGCCGCCTCTGTCCTCCCCAACGGACAATGGCACTTGGGGGATTACACACACCCCCAGCCAATCAGAAGCTGGGAGTGTTACTCAATGTCAAGAGTGCTGTATTATGTTGCCACCTCTAACTTCCGGTGGCGAAATAATACAGCAGTAACTACCACCATTGTAGCCCCAATCTGCTTACAGGGCATATGGCTATGCCTATAATGGAGGGAACACCCATTGGCTTTCAGGACACAACTGAATACCTTTTAGGCTCCACTACACACTTGGGCAGGAAAAAAAATGGATTCTCTAAAAAGAATCCCACTCCCCCCTTTTTTGGCATTACCTAAATCTTAGATAAAGTAATAATGTAAAACTGTGTGGTAGATCTTAAGCAAGGGGTAATTACGAAGGCCTGGTTGGGATCGGCACATGGGGCAATAAAACCGGCTATCCCTCCTCCGCCTCCCATGCTTGCTACAACCCCAACACTTATTTGGAGGGTATTTCTTGACCTCAGTGGCAGGGATGGGGTGTAAAAAGTGGCGTTCAGTTCAAATAAAGTTAGTTTCATCTCCTCTCACGACTTCCTTAGCCAGGAGCAAGGAGATTTTATATTTCCCAAGCCCTCCCCAGCTTCAATGCTTGGGACCCCCATTTTGCCATCTGGCACATGCGCAGATGCCAGGGTAAAGGCCCGTGGTTAAAGATCTTATCGAGGGACATCGCCAGAGGTCTTTGGTAATTTCACCTCCCCTCATGGATCTGGTCTGTGACGCGAAGGTGAAACTACTTTTTTTTTCTACATATATATATGATTGCTGTTATCCATAGGATAACAGCGATCTGATGACCAGGGACTGAATACCCCGGCCACCCCATCCCCTGTGAAGTCTCCAGGCTGGAGCAAAGAGATTTTAAATTTCCTGGGCAATTCTCTGCTTTTGCGCATGATTTCACCATTTTGCCACCGGGTGCAAGCGCAGAATCTATGGGAAAGGTATGCGGATAAAGATCCTGTTGGGGGACAAATCCGGGGATTTGAGGTTATTTCATCTACCCTCATGGATACGATCCCTTAGGGGAGATGATACTAACTTTTTTGAACTTTCCAATGTATAACGGCGATCACATGACCGGGAACCGCATACCACAGCCTGCCCACACCCTAGTGACATCTCCTTGCTCTTGGCTAGGTTTGCTAGCCGAGAACAGGTAGATTTTTTTTTTTTTGATTAAGTATTTTTTTATTGAACTTTTTCAACTTTTTCTTTTACAAATTTCAAACATATTTCAAGCACAATATACGTCTTTGGTGTACAAAACTGTTTCCCTCCCAATCTCTCCCTCCCCTCCCCCCTTGGTCTCTCTCAACGTTTAGTCCAGAATATGTAATTGTCTCAAAATTCGGAAAGTTCCAACTCGTGTTTTACCAAAGTTCAAAGAGGGCTTTAACAGTAAATGTCCATTATAACTCAATAATGGTTTTCTTCTTTATTCTCCTGTCTTTGTTGCTCCAGGTAAAGATAAGGTTGTTCCTGCTCAGCTCGGGGGAAAGAATATATGCTTCCGTCAGTTATTTGATCTCTCTCTCTCTCTTCATATTCCATCCCTCAAATCATTCCGTGACATATTTTATCATTGTTTCATTGCCTTTGTTTTGTATATCTGCTTTTTCTTATTTAATAAACCATATTTTTTTTCAATTATTTCTTTTTTCCTGATGTTTTCATTTCCTTCCCCCTCCCCCCTTCCCTTCTTCAATCGGATCAAATACCATTTTTGTGGATGTTGACCCACACGGCTTTTCACACCACTCTCCATACGAGTCTTCTCTATCCCACTGTCTGGCTTAGATTTGTCCGGGTTTGAGCCTGTATCCATCTAAGCCATATATCGTAGTACTTTTGGGTAGTTTTGCGCTTAACGTAAATATTTTTTTCCCATGGGAGTATTTGGTTGACTTTGTTTTTAAATTTGCCTATTGTGTGGGGGGGGGCCTCATCCAGTCAGTGCTGTGCAATCTTTTTTTCTTGCCAGGTATAGTAATCTGGCTACCGCTATTTTTTCGTTTTCGTCTAGTGCCAGGTCATGCGTATACCCCAATATTGACACAAATGGTGTGAGAGCCCAGACTATTCCAAATGTTGTGCTAATTGTATTGCCAGGAAGATTTTAAATTTCCCGGGCTCTCCAGCCTTCTGCGCATGCGCTCGACATTTTGCCTTTGGCACGCATGCGCAGACGCCGGTGGCAAGTCCTTACAGGGACAGATCATTGCAGGACATCTTGGAGGCTAGGAGTGAGTAATTTCAGTCCCCTCGTGGATCCGATCCATCAGAGCAGATAGAACTAAAGTTAACTCTTTTTTCACCTTTTATGCGATCAGTGACTTGAAAAAGGCTGTAGAAAACAGCTGAAACGTTGTCTCTTCTTATGTGCAACTAATAAAGGATATGGCACTTTTTATGGATTTGTGAGTATTCCACCTTCTTGACACCCTGGATGCGGTTTGAATCTTGGAAAATATATGTTGGATTTATGGACTATGGATCTGGGTCCAATCTAAACCTGCATCGCATATGTGATTATTGAAGCCTCCCCTCGGATTTTGAGGTACGCCTGGGTGCTGCTGTCAGCTATAATTGTTTCCTTTTATGCCATCCTCGGTATCTACAGGCCATCTATATCCCCATTCAATAGGGCATGTAGAAAGGCCAACGATCAGCCGGCTAACGAGAAAACACTTGTTCATCAGCTAATTGTGGCTCCTTCGCAATAGAATAACGCTTGCTCGATGGCTATACATCTTCCCGTGTGAACAAAGAGATGTGCAGCCGAGCAATGATAGCTGTACGGGACCAAACAATCATGTTAAAGGGCTTTTCCAGGGAAAATACTATTGATCAACCATTGATGACCTATCCTGAGGATTGGTCATCCATAGCTGATCTGCCAGGGCCCGCAGCTCGGGAACCCCAACCGAACAGCTAATTGTGCACAAACTGACAGCACTGCCAATACACAGGGGTCAGAGCAGATGAAAATGCTCCGACCCCTGTGTAGTGGCCAGTGCTTGTAATTTTAAGCACAGCTGTCATTGAAATCAACGGGATTGTACCCGCGGTTACAATTGTTGGCCACTACACAGTGATCGGAGCATTTGCGTCCGCTCTGCCCCCCATGTATTGGTATTGCTGTCAGGGCCGCACAATTAGCTGATCGGTCGAGGTCCCAAGATGCAGACCCCGGCCAATCGACTATTGATGACCTAGGATAGGTCATAATAGTATTTTCCCTGGAAATCCCCATTAACGATCGTTTATTTCCATACAATCATATGAGATTTAGTTTCAATCATTTTTTATTAAACATTTTCAATAAACAGTATAACAGTAGTATGCCGTAATGATCTGCTTTTGCTGTTTGGTCATAAAACAATGACCCCAAAACTTCCCGGATTAATTAACATTTTTTGCAGAATACACTCACTTTTGCTTTTCTTTATTAAACAGTAAAAATAAACACAAGATATATAGCAATATACCTAAAGAATAGAAAAAAATAAAAATACAAAACAAAACAAACAAAACAAAACAAAAAAAAAAAAATTGGGGGGGGGGGGGCAATAGGGCTTGCAATCAGACAGGGGAATAGGGGGGGGGCAGATGGGGCTCTTGCTTACTTGCTTCCGCGGGTGTCTATGGATCCAGCGTACCTGTGTTCAGCCAGTTCTCGAAAGTTTTTGATGCTCTCATGGCGATCCACGGGCTCCAAAGGTTGTAGGACTTTATGCGTTCCTTCTCTTCCTCCGCTCCATCTACTTCATATCTCATAAGTGTATTAAATTTTTCTGTCCATACAATCCTTGTGGGAGGGGCCGTAGAGCGCCAAAGGCCAGGGACAGACATCCTAACCGCCAGAATAACCAGTCTCAATAGCCCTAACTTAATCTTTGCCATGGAGCCTGGTATCATTAATAGAAGGGCCATTTTCGCTGTTATGGACACCGCCGATCTGCTCATATTATTGTAGAGAAGTTCTACACTTTTCCACAGTTCGGCTACTGGAGGGCATTCCCACCAGATGTGATACATCGTTCCTATGCTGCCCTGGCATCTCCAGCACGTAGGGGATACCTGGGGGTCCATTTGATGCAGTCTCGACGGTGTCCTATACCAGCGTGATAGAATTTTAAAATTTTGTTCTTGTATTCTACCGAACTTGGTACTCTTGTGACACATAAGAAAGGCCCTTTTCCAATCTGCGCAGGTAAATGTTACCCCTAATTCCCGTTCCCAATGTGTTGTGTATCCGGGGGGATCATCCTCTGTCTCGCGGGTCACCAACATTCTATATACCATCGAAATCCCGTGTTCCACGGGGGACGCCGACATACAGGCCGTTTCAAACTGTGTCAGTGGCAAAGTGCCACATCCTCTGGGCGTCAGGGACTCCACACACCCCCTTACCTGGAAATATTTCAGCCAAGTCCCCGGTGGGGGTCTAGTTTCTCCATAAAAGTCTCTTAGAGGTCTCACTCCCGTTTGTGTGACTATGTCTCTTACTCGTGGTATAGGAGAGCTAGGCAAGGACAGGACAGGGTCTCCTCCCTCAAAGGCCAGGAACTGGGGATTAGTTGTCAGTGGTGTTAGTGGTCCCGGAACGGAGATCAAGCCCATTTTCGGGGCAAATGTGCCCCAGGCTCTTAATACCCCCCTAAGGAGTGGTGATATAATGTGTATCCCCCCTATTAATTGTCTTGGTATCCATGGGGCCCCCTGAACCGCCGTAGATGTTAAGTTGTGTTCTATCTCTACCCATAGCTTCGATCCCCTGTCATGTAGGAGAGATAGCACGTAGTTAGCAAGGCTCGCTCTATAATATAAGGTGAAGTCTGGGAGTCCCAGCCCTCCCTGTTCCTTAGGGCGTGTGAGGAGCGCAAAGCTGAGTCGGGGTCTGCGTTCCTTCCATACAAATTTGGTGATTATTGTGCGAATATTTAGTAGATACCGTCGGTCTAGTTGGACAGGTAATGTCTGGCATAGATATAAAAATTTCGGCAGGGTATCCATTTTTACTGCATTGATCCTGCCCATCCAGGACACATAGAGTGGGTTCCATTTTTCTAAGTCCTCCTTGAGTTTAGAGAGAAAGGGCTGGAAATTTAGCTCAAAGATATGGGCGGGGTTTGCGGGAAGTTGGACCCCCAGATATTTGATAGATGAGGGTTTCCATTTAAAGGGGAAGGCCTCTGCAATATCCAGGGCCTCCCTCTGGGGGATCGTTACGTTTAATATCTCTGACTTTTGTAGATTTACTTTAAAATTGCTTGCTCGCCCATATCTCGCAAATTCTCTCATCACTACTGGCAGTCCTACTCTGGGGTTTGACAGGAACAGGAGGAGGTCGTCCGCAAACAGTGCCATTTTGTGTTCAGAGGTCCCGTCTAAAATGCCCCTGATTGAGGCATTGCTCCGGATGGCATTGGCTAGGGACTCCATTGATAGAATGTAAAGTAGGGGCGATAACGGGCAGCCTTGTCTAGTGCCATTACGGATTGTTATAGTGTCCGAGAGGGCACCGTTAATTTTAATCTTGGCTGATGGACTGCTGTATAGTGCCATAATCCGCTCCCTTGTCTTCTGTCTGAGTCCTATTCGCTGTAGGGTCCCCTCCAGGAACCTCCACCTGACCCTGTCAAACGCCTTTTCTGCGTCCACCGTGAGTAAGCACAGTGGTTCATCTCGTGTTCTGGCCAGGTTGATCAAGGAGATAGATTTAATGGTGCTGTCCCTGGCTTCTCTTCCAGGGACAAAGCCCACCTGCTCTTTGTGAATCAGACCCGGAATATGCTCGCTGAGCCTATTGGCAATTAGCTTAGCGAACATTTTAACATCGATATTGATCAATGATATTGGTCTGAAGTTGGAGCAATATGTTGGGTCTTTTCCCGGCTTCGGGACCACTGCTATGTGCGCCTGGAGAGCTTGGGGTGGGAAGGAGCTCTCTTGGGATATCTCGTTGAAGGTTTTTACTAAGAGGGGGGCCAATTCGTCCTTGAACATTTTGTAGAAGCGTGCCGAGTACCCATCTGGGCCTGGGCTCTTGCCTAATTTTAACTCCCCAATGCATTCCAAGATTTCCTCTTGGGTGAAATCTTGGTCTAAGGTCTCGGCTGCCTCCTGCTCTACTGGGCCTGGTCCGAACTCTTTTAGATAGTCCTCTTCTTCCTGTATACTTGCTTCATTTGGTCTGCTCTCCTTTTCTATGTTGTATAACCTGTCATAGTATCTGTGAAATTCCTCTAGTATGTCCCGCGTAGAGAAGGCCAGTTCCCCCCCAGTTTTATGCAGTTTTGTTATAAATGTCTGGGGTGTTCTAGGGTGTAGGGATTGTGCTAACCTTTTACCGCATTTATCCCCAGATTCGAAGTCAATGCCCCTCATCCTATCCCTGTATGCTAAGGTCCTCTGATCCAGAATTGACCTAATTCGCTGACGGAGGGCCGATATATCTGCCTGCAACCCGTTGTTTGGTGTTCTTTTATTTGCCGTTTCTTGTTTCTGTAAAGCTGACAATAGGTCTCCTAGTTCGCGCGCCCGCTCCTTTTTCAGCCTCGCCCCATGTGATATTAGTATCCCTCTGGTGACACATTTTAGTGCTTCCCACTTCAGCGGGGCTCGGGTCTCGTCGTTTTGGTGGTCTTTTATGAAGTTCGTTATGGTGGTTCTAACCTCCTGAACGCATATGGGGTCTTTTAATAAATTGTCATTCAGTCTCCAGTGTTTAAGTCGTGTGTCGCCCTGCGTGTCTGTAAATTCCGCGTAAACTGGCGCGTGATCTGACCAGATAAGAGGCCCTATCGAACTCGAGGGTTGTGTATCAAGGAGCGAGTGGGAGACCCATATGTAATCTATTCTACCGTAGCTGTTGTGCGCAGACGAGTGGTGTGTGTAGTCCCTGACGCCCGGGTGCATAACCCGCCATAGGTCTACCAGACGCAACCCTCCCAATTCCTTGAGGAGGGCACGTGTGGCCGCCCGCGAGACAGAGGACTTACCCGAGGAAGTGTCGTGTTCTGGATCGACTGCGAGATTGAAGTCTCCTACCAATATGATGGTCGAGTCCTCTGCGAACCTCGCCAGTTTCTCCAGCATGGCTAATCCGAAGGATGTCTGTCCCTGGTTTGGAAAATAAACGTTAGCAAATGAGATAGTCTTGCCCAGTACTTCTGCTTTGATAAACAAAAAGCGTCCCTCCGGATCATTTAACACATCAAGGGGCTGAATTTGTAAGGTACTATGGAAGGCAATAGACACGCCTCCTGCTTTGCGGCTCGGGTCGGGGCTATGATACCATGTGGGGAATAGTTTGGTGGAACATGCTGGGATCTCTCCCACCTTAAAATGTGTCTCTTGGAGCAAGAGCACCTTTACCCCCTCCTTCTTCATATGATATAAGATTTGGCCTCTTTTAGTTGGAATATTCAGCCCCTTAGTGTTATAGGTACAAATCTTTAGACTAGCCATGTTGTTCCATAAGGGGGTGACTTTCTACGCACCTGTGCATCTGGCCCCGGGAGTAAGGTGGGGGGGGGGGGGTCTGGGTATTAGGGAGATCAAATGAAACACACATAAAAAAAAAAGAAAAATAAAAAGTTCCCCAAAAAGAGGGGGAATAAAAACATAAACAAGAACAAAAAAAAACATTAATGGGCAGGGTATGATTGCCCATCAGAGTATAACTTGGAAATATAAATTTAACTTTTACTGCAGCTCGGGGCTGCTTGTCCTATTGTGGGGGGGAAGGGGAGACCAAGAACGGAGGTCTGCCCACACCTTCACCCTCGCCGTGGCTCTATCTTAGAGGAGGGAGAAAAGCTATAGGAATGGCGAGAGGCCGAAAAAATCAGGAGTGAAGGAGGAGAAGGGTTAAGGGGAGGGAGGAGAGTGAAGGGGGGGGGGGGATAGGAGAGAGAGGTAGGGGGGAATGATATGAAATAGAGAAGAGAAACAGGAAAATAGAGAGCAGGAAAGAATAGGAGGGAATTGCTTTTCTGAAGACGTAATTCCAGCCCGCCGCAGGGCCATCTCAGTGACTGGGGTCTGTAGGATGACCATGTCCAGTCGATGTGTAATGAGGAAGGAGGAGGTTCCATTTTAACTTCGGATTATCATGTGTCCATGAGGCTCGAGACCTTAGACAGGTTTGTACTTTAGGTTCCGTTACTGTCCTTGTCTTTCGTTGCGTTGCTTTGTGTTTTGCGTCCACCTTTTCCCACCTTTAGCCATTCTGACCTTGGTGGAGGGACAGGAGGGCCTCTGAATGAGGGCCAGTCTGGGATCGCAATGTGTGGCAGTTCCAGAGTCCCCAGGAACCCCGGTAGATCTCCCAGGTTCTTGAAGGTCGCCGTCTTCCCTCCTCTCCTAGCTTGTAGTTGAAGTGGGAATCCCCACCTATACGGGATGTTTCTTTCCCGCATAGCGTTAAGTAAAGGTTTTAAGGCTCGCCGTAGTTGCAGCGTGCGCCTAGATAAGTCCGGGAACACCTCGACCGTGTGACCTTTGAACTTAAGATCTTCTGCTGTTCGGGTTTTTTGGAGAATTTGATCTTTTTCTCTGAAGAAATGTACCCGGCATATGACGTCTCTGGGTCTGGTTGGATCGGTCGGTTTCGGGCCCAGGGCACGATGGACTCTGTCAAGTTCCAGATGACTCTCTAAGGGTCTGCCTAAAATATGGTTGAAGAATTCGATGGTCCATTCTTCCAGTTGGCTATTGTCAACCTCTTCAGGGAGGCCTCTTATGCGGAGGTTATTTCGTCTGTGACGGTTTTCAATGTCGTCGATGTGGTTGGTCAGTTCCGCTATCTGGTGCGCCTGCATTTCCAATAATTGCGCATGCTCTTTTAGAGATTTCTGGATCGTATCTTGATTCTCTTCAACTTCTTCCACCCTTTGTCCGATATGTTTGATATCTCCTTGTAGGGCTGCGATATCTTGTTTGTGGGCTGCGTTGTTACCATACAGCGCGGCACGGGGTCCCGCGGTCGGTGCGCGTCGCTCCGGCGTCGGCTCCAGCAGCCTGGAGCCCTGTGTCGAGGTTATCCCAGCAGCTTGGGACGGCCGGTGGGCGGCGGCATGGGCGTGTCCACCCGTAGGGTGCCGCCCGCACTCCTCCGTTCTTCTTATACAGCAGTGGGTGGAGTTGCCTCCTCCCACTCTCCGCCCGGGGGCGGAACCTTGTGGTTAAGAGACTGGCAGTGATGTGAGCTCACTGCCAGTTATTGGTTCTGCTTTCATCTAGTCAGTCTGTCTGCAGTTTACCTCAGCCAGTCCCTAGTTGTCTGTCAGCCCTGCTATCCTTTCTCAGCCTGTTTCTGTTGGTCCTGTTAGCCCCTAGTCTGGTCTGTCCCAGTCAGCACTAGTTGCTATTCAGGTCCTGTCTATCTGCCTGTGAGCTCCATCTCCAGCCCTGCTTGTACTTGTAAGTTTTGTTGGTTTGTTACACCTGCCTCTTCTGTCGGCACTCTGTCCCCTGTTAGTAGTTCCATCTAGGCAGTCGCCAGGTCCCTAGCCAGTGCAGGGACTGCCGCCCAGTTGTCCGCCTGGGGTTAGCCAGGGCCGAGGCAAGTAGGCAGGGACAGTGGGGTGCAGGAGATCAGGGCACCCCAACTGGCGCTCAGGGGGCAGAGTGCCGTAACATAATAACTGGCCCTTAAAATACCTTTTTTTTCATGGCGGCGATCAGCGCCCTTGCAAACCAGCTGCAAGACCTGGTGCCGGTGATCCGGGATTTGTCAGCTCGCATGGTGGCCCAGGAGCAGTGGGCGTTGTCGCAGGGGCAGAACGCCTTTACCAGTCCCGAACCCAAGTGCCCTCTCCCCGAGGTGTTCTCTGGGGAGAGGAACAAGTTTTTCGTTTTTCAACAGGCGTGTCGCCTGTTTTTTCGGATGCGTCCCCGTTCTTCGGGCTCAGAGGCCCAGAGGGTCGGGCTTATAATGTCCCTGCTGCGGGGCTCTGCCCAGACTTGGGCCTTTTCTATTCCCGAGGGTTCCCCCTCCCTGCAGTCGGTGGACTCCTTTTTTCAGGAACTCGGGGGCATCTTCGATGAGCCGGACCGAGTGGGGTTGGCGGTTTCACGGTTGCTGGCGCTGCATCAGGGGTCGCTTTGTGTGGAGGATTATTGCTCCAGTTTCAGACGCTATGCGGGCGACACTGCATGGAACGAGAGTGCCCTGAAGGACGTTTTTCTGCAGGGTCTCTCGGACGCGGTCAAAGAGCTGTTGATCTCCCATCCCATTCCCGGGTCCTTAAAGGAGGCCATGGAGCTAGCGGTGAAGGCAGATAGGAGGCTCAGGGCTGGAAAGCAGGACAGGCAGACCAGTAGAGTCAGGGAGGTCGTTTGTCCGGTTCCTTCCTCTTCCGTACCAGTCTCTGTTCCCGAACCTATGGAACTGGACCCGCTGGACCCCAAGGAGCGACGCCGAGTTCGGTTATTGCATCATCTCTGCCTCTACTGCGGGAAAGCTGGACATCAGGTGATAACCTGCCCCCTGAGGCCTCAGCGCCCACAGTCCGAATCGGCAGAAAGACTCCCAGTCCTAGGCAATTGCAGGGAGGGTCGCCTAGGACCACAGGTACGTCCTAGACTTCTAATACCCTGCCAGGTTAGATTCCGGAACTTCTCCCGCCTAGGGCAGGCATTTATTGATTCCGGAGCAGCCGCTAACCTGGTAAGCATGCGTCTCGTTGAGCCCCTGAGGGCGGAATTTTTGGCGCTGAAGACGCCAATTCGTTTTGCTAGCATTGATGCTACTCCTCTGGCTTCGGGCTTGGTACGATGGAGGACCCCAGTGTTACAACTCACTGTGGGGGGTCGCCATTCGGAAGGTCTATCATTCCTGGTAATGGAGAAAATGTCGGTAGACATGGTACTAGGGATGCCGTGGCTGGCGTTGCATAACCCCCAATTCGATTGGGCCACTGGGGAGCTAACCCAGTGGGGCCCGTTCTGCCATAGCCATCGCGCTTCCCATCCTCCCTGCTCAGTCGAGACCGCACTCAGTCCCCGAGGTCCCACTTACCTTCACACCCCGTCCGCCTGCCCTGCTGCTGATGTCGCCACCGATGCCCTGCAGGGGGGACGGAAGAAAGGGGTGGGGTCTCGTATGCAGTTGCGTTGTGAGGAGAGTCTGTCGGTGTTTGAGCCATACAGGGCGGGACAGAAGGGGTACCGGTCCTCTGGAAATCGCAAAAGGAGGGGTCGCAGGGGGTTCCATAAGTCTGTGTCGAAACCTGTTGTCCCTTCGGTGATGCCCACCTCCGGTCCCCCGCCGCCCACCCCGGTCCGTGATGAAGTTGAATACGAGGCCCAGGAGATCCTGGATTCTCGCCGGGCTACAGGAACCTTACAATATTTGGGGGCCCGGAAGAGTTTTTTGGAGTATGATAGCTCAGATGACAGTGATTTTAAAGTTGGAGATGCCTCAGATTTTGAAGGCAGCGTCATTGGTAGTGAGGATGGGTCAAAAGACAGTGGTGAATGGTTGGACATTGACTCGGAAGACGACCTGAAACATGACGATATGTCAACGGTTGGCCCTGAAGGAAATGGGGCAGCCACAGACTACCGAAGTCATGGACCTGAGGATCAGCCCATGGTGACCGCCCAGGAGGGTCACATTCTCGGGTTGGTACAGCGTTTTCGCAGCCGCCTCCTGGATAAGCCTGGTCGAGTTTCCGGGGGCCCGGAGGTCCCCCGTCAGAGGGGGGGTAATGTTACCATACAGCGCGGCACGGGGTCCCGCGGTCGGCGCGCGTCGCTCCGGCGTCGGCTCCAGCAGCCTGGAGCCCTGTGTCGAGGTTATCCCAGCAGCTTGGGACGGCCGGTGGGCGGCGGCATGGGCGTGTCCACCCGTAGGGTGCCGCCCGCACTCCTCCGTTCTTCTTATACAGCAGTGGGTGGAGTTGCCTCCTCCCACTCTCCGCCCGGGGGCGGAACCTTGTGGTTAAGAGACTGGCAGTGATGTGAGCTCACTGCCAGTTATTGGTTCTGCTTTCATCTAGTCAGTCTGTCTGCAGTTTACCTCAGCCAGTCCCTAGTTGTCTGTCAGCCCTGCTATCCTTTCTCAGCCTGTTTCTGTTGGTCCTGTTAGCCCCTAGTCTGGTCTGTCCCAGTCAGCACTAGTTGCTATTCAGGTCCTGTCTATCTGCCTGTGAGCTCCATCTCCAGCCCTGCTTGTACTTGTAAGTTTTGTTGGTTTGTTACACCTGCCTCTTCTGTCGGCACTCTGTCCCCTGTTAGTAGTTCCATCTAGGCAGTCGCCAGGTCCCTAGCCAGTGCAGGGACTGCCGCCCAGTTGTCCGCCTGGGGTTAGCCAGGGCCGAGGCAAGTAGGCAGGGACAGTGGGGTGCAGGAGATCAGGGCACCCCAACTGGCGCTCAGGGGGCAGAGTGCCGTAACATGCGTCTAGTTTTTGTAGAAGTGAGTTCATCTCAGTTTTCGTAGGGATCGCCTTCAGGTGAGCTTTCCAGTCCCAGTCTTCATCTGTGGGGTTATGTCCTCCGCTGCCCGGGGAGCTGGTACATGGGTCTGCTTGCCTTTTTGAGGTGGGGGTCTCCCCCTGGACTGTTGCTTGGGCCGCACTTTTTTTGCTTGTTAGGATGCTGCTCATGCTGGGGGTTGTAGTTCTTTTCACTTGCGCATCATCCCTTGCTAGTGAGGGGTTCTGCTGGCTTCGTGCAGGTCTTTGGGGGAGGGGGGAGGCAGGTGGGTCTGTCTCAGCTTGTTTACTTGTGCTCGGAATGGGGCTCGTCTGCCCTTCTGCTGTGTTTCCCCTTGAAAAGAGGGGGGACTGTGGGTCTCCTGAGCTGGCTCTCAGCGTTTGCTTGGGGGTCGGTGGGTAGCCCTCTGTGGGCTCTGTCTCCCCTATGGTCCCCTGTATCACAGGGTTAATATCCCCTGCCAGCTCCATATCTTCTGCTGGATGCAGGGAAACGGCCTTCTTTTTGGTGACTGGCTGTCTCCCCTCCCCCCCTCCGCGGCTCCCGCCGCTTCCCTCCGGGACCTGAGGGGTGTCTGGCCTCCTTACTTGTCTCCCCTGCTGGTCGGTCCCTCGTTCCGCCGGCGCTCCACTGCCGTGAGCTTCCGGCTGCTCGCTCTCGCCGCTTCCCGCGGCCGCCCGGCTCCTCTCCTCCTCGTGTGCTGCTATGCGCGGCGCCATCTTGGCTGCGCCTCTCTGTGGCTGCGGTCCCGTCGGGGAGCGGAGAAAGCGCTCCATTACTGCTGCGGTCGGCCTCCGGTGCTGCTCCTGGGTGTCTGCTGCTTTTTTCCTCCCCATTCCGGGTAAGTCCTGGCGTCTGCGGCGGCTAGGTCGTCTTTACAGGCGGCGGTTCAGGCGGGAGCAGAGATCTCTTGCGACCTACTCCATTGGTGGTTGGTCCCGCCCCCCACAATCATATGAGATTTATAAACAGCAATGAACGAGCGCTGATCAACATGCTTTGTCTATCGGTGCTCATTACATCTGGCCAATTCTTAGCCTTTGTAAAAATCTTACTTAAAGGGGTTGTCCCGCGCCGAAACGGTTTTTTTTTTTCTTAACCCCCCCCCGTTCGGCGCGAGACAACCCCGATGCAGGGGTTAAAAAAAACAAACGGAGAGTGCTTACCTGAATCCTGGCGGTCCGGCGTCTTCATACTTACCTGCTGAAGATGGCCGCCGGGGTCTGCTCCCTCCGTGGACCGCAGCTCTTCTGTGCGGTCCATTGCCGATTCCAGCCTCCTGATTGGCTGGAATCGGCACGTGACGGGGCGGAGCTACACGGAGCCGGCATTCTGTACGAGCGGCTCCATTGAAGAGAGCAGAAGACCCGGACTGCGCAAGCGCGGTTAATTTGGCCATCGGAGGGCGAAAATTAGTCGGCTCCATGGGAACGAAGACGCCAGCAACGGAGCAGGTAAGTAAAAAACTTTTTATAACTTCTGTATGGCTCATAATTAATGCACAATGTACATTACAAAGTGCATTAATATGGCCATACAGAAGTGTATAGACCCACTTGCTGCCGCGGGACAACCCCTTTAAGCCCTATTTACACATAACGATTATCGCTCAAACAGCATCGTTTGAGTGATATTGTTGTGTGTAAATGCTCCCATCTTTCACTCTTCGGCTTAATGATGATCTTTAGGTCAGCATAAAACCCATTGTTCAGCCAGAAAGCCGACATCAGGCACCGCATGTTGTATTCTTCACGGGGAGTGCTGATTACATTGTATTCAGCTTGCAGCCCCACGACAGAACAAAGGAACTAAATGCACAGAACAGACCACCTAAAAATGAAGGTAGTGCAAAATAATCGCCTTAAACTGTCATTCTCCCCATCTTTGGAACGAATTTTGAGCGATCATCTTTGCGTGTAAATGGGGCTTTGGGCTCCTATTTTCTGAGAACAGACCTCAGACACTGGATGGTCTACTGACTAAATACAAGCTGCAGTATACATCCATCTCCCTTCTCCCAGTGTAGGAACAGTGCTCTATTTCAATGGCTTTAATCCTACTGCACATGTGATGTTCTCTATGATAATGTTGGCATATTTACACTTTAATATTTGTGATTTAAAGGGGCTGTCCAGTTGTAAACTATTGATGGCATATCCATAGGGTAGGCTATGAATAATAGATCTGCAGGGGTCTGCCTCCCAGGATCCCTGCTGATTAGCTGATCTCTGAATTTGTGTGCTCCGGCTCTGAGATGATTTCTACAGGAAACAGACAGCTCCGTTCTCAATGTTGTGGCCAAGCTTGGTATTACAGGTAAAGTTCCTATTTATTTCAGTGGGGACTTGGCCTGCAGTGAAAGTGGAGCACAGCTGATCATTAGTGTTCTCGGGTGGCAGCCCTCCACTGATCTACTATCAATATCATAGTTTATAACTGATAAACCCCTTTAACATGAAATAAAATGAATGTTGACTAGAATAATATTCTACCAAATGGAGAATCCTATTTACCTTGTCCCGAACCTCTGTTGTCAACATCAGCTACAAACATCCTTGATCAAATTCTTCATTCTCTCCCAGTGTGGCAGACCACCAATCGCGGGCTTTGAAAAGTGACATACCTGCAGACCCTGCAAATATCAAGATAGAATGCGGATTGTTATGTTTTTTCATACTCCAAGTATCTTTATCATTCATCAAAAGCATCAAGGCAGCTAAGAAATTGATCCAAATGGTCAGGTCTTCTTTCCAAATGCAGTTGCAATCAAAATGATCCAACCCCCATTGTACATTAGGGTTATTTGCCAAATTCACAAACTTTCAGCTATTTGCAATTTAAAAAAAACAACAAATCAAACAAGAAAAATTTAAAGGGAATCTATTAACAGCTTTTTGCAGCTTTCTCTGAGAGGAGCATAAGATAGTGACAGGCACGCAGATTACAATGTAAGTATCTGCGTAGTAGTTTGGGAAAAACTTGCATTTTATTTAGTCCTGGATTTTCAGCCAACCACACCCACTTGCCTTACAGCCACTGATTGGCTGCTGCCTCTCTATGCAGAGTAGTAGAGAGTTGTCACTCATTGGCTAGAGAGAGGGAAGGGAAAAGCTAGCCTGCAGCTCATGAATATCGAGGACTACTTCCTGTAGGTCTCTGTGTCTGGCTGTTACTATTAAAATGCAAGCTTCTGCGACACAGATTCATACAGCAGACATCAATGTGACCGTCACTACCTTGTAGTACTCTCAAAGAGGGCTGCAAAAGATGGCAATTCGCTTTAAATCACTCAGTACAACTAATATAACAAGTGGTTTCTCCAAATTCAATGTAAAATGCTACTTAATTCTCAGATTACTGCAGTCTTGGAATTATTCAACCGCTTGTATAGAATCCCTCATAAGAGCACACATGTGTGAATCAGGTGTTGTGTCAAGAACACCTGGTGTAATTAATCACTACTTGCATCAGGTGTGTTTAAGATAAAGCACATCAAACACCTGGACTGGCTAGGGCTATGTTAACTGTGATGTTTGATTGCATGTTAAAAATATGGCTAAGTCAAGAAAGTAACCAAAAAAAGAATAGATCATTGCCTTGAACAAACAGGAAAAAAGGGTACAAAAAGATAGAAAATGCACTGAATGTTTCTAGAGATACAGTTGAAAGCATAATTCTCAGGTTCAAAGTTAAAGAGATCCTGTCAGCAGACAATAGGCGTATAACCTGGCCCTGCGATATAAATCAGCTCTACAGCAGGGTAACATACATGTTTTAAGCAGAACTGAGGCATCTACACGTCATTTCACAGCACATGTGCCAGAAGACAAGGCAAGAGAGACACACAGCGCATGTGGATGATTTCAGCTTTGCGAGCACCAACATCGGAAGGAAAGGGGGCGGCAGTGAGAGGCTGAAGAGGCCAGGTTTTACCAGTGATGCCTTGACTCAAAGCTGTAATGGCAGCACCTCTTTTACCCGAGGCGACGCATTTGCATAACAGTTGAGCTACAATAAAAGTAAGAGTCTTACCTTTTGCTAAATCATTCAGTTCTGCTTAAAACACTTATGTTATCCTGCTGCTAAGCTGACTTACCTTGTGGGGCAGGCTATATGCCTTATGTGAGGAAGCGGACGTTCCCAAAGTCCACCAAGGCCTGGCTGCAGAAGAAGACTCTGGAGTGGCCATTATAGTCACTCGACTTGAATCCTAAGGAAAATCTTCATTTTGGATGTGAAGAAGGCAATCGCAGCAGCAAACCCCAGAATATTCGTGAACTGGAGGCCATTGCCCATGAGGAATGGGTCTAAGATTCCCCAGGAAGCCTGTCAGAAGTTGGCATCTGGTTATGCATCACTTTGTAGCAGCTCATAGCAGCAAAAGGTGTTCTACTAAATACTAAAGACACTTGTCATGAAGGGGCCGAATAATCCAGAGACTGCAGCCGTCATTAATAGTCCCAAATTATGTGGAATTTGGAGAAACCACTTGTTAAATATAGTTGTGTTGAGCTATTTAAAAGGAGTCCTGAGGTTTCAACAAGTTTCCTAAAAATGCCCCAAGTTCTCCTTACAAGGGACAGGTCTGCTACCACCCCTGTTCCTGGGTGGTGCCGAGCGAACTCAGTCAAACCCGTTTTCAGGAAAAACTTTGCTAAAACCTCGATCTGGCGCACATCTGAACCTCTGGTGGCGAGTCACGTTTGTCCTTCACCTTCTTCTGTTATACACCGGTCTTAGGGGTACTGCTGAAGTTTGGGTTCGGTTCAAACTAATTAAGACCGAACCAAACTTTTTACCCAAATACTTCAAACCAAACTTTGAAAAGTTTGCTCATCACTATTAATGGGCGGACCGTGTGGAAGGTTACTGCGGCGCTCCGGTAAAGCTAGAAAGCTGGCAGGAACGTTCACAGTTCTGATAACTGTAATACAAAAAGGAAGCCGATATGACAGTATAGAAATGTCCTCACAAGCAACTGTCAGTCCCAAATACCACCAGAACATTAAGCTCCTTAAGACTGCTGAACGCGCCAGCGCTGGTGGGACGCCAATCCTCTTTACCACAATTACCTTCTGCCTGACAAACAGAGGGAGGAGGACAGAGACCAACAAGAGGGATGTGCCTCACAACGGAGATCTCTCATGTTCATGACTCACCGCACACTAGCAAGAGGAGGGGGACCCGCATCCCCAAATTAACTCTTTACAGTACGCAGTCGCATGCTGTCCACCACCGACGCACACAACCCTACTATAGTGGAAAGCAGACGCACGATTATTAGTCGTGATGAACACAAGTCTCATGGCTAATAATTACACTCCAAAAGCCGCTAATTACTGGCGACTTCACTAACTAATATTAACTCATTATGTTTAGGAATTCAGGAGGGCAAATGTATTTCAATAAAGATGTTATACTGAAAATGTCCATCCTTAAAGGGACTGCTGTCTCACAAAGATAAGGACTGGCCACAGCTAGAAAGTCAGACCAACTCTTTGTATTCATTATTGCACTCCAAGCATGCTCGGAGCATGAAAACCAGAGGGAGGTGTTAGTGGTAGTGATATCAGGGGACAGGCAGAGTACAGGCAGCCAGGAGTAGGGGGGGGGGGGGGGAGCGCTGACAGTAGGCACTGCCTGATACTACAGTCCTGGTCTCTATCATTTCCACAATCCGAGCGTGCTTGGCAGGGGCTGTCGCGTAAAATTTAACCTGGAGGGCAAGCACACACCGCCGGCCCATGAGTAGAGACTCGCCCTTATGGTGACTACCCACTACAGGTTTTTTTCACTGCGAATTTCGCAGCATTTTTTTAACTGCAGCGGTCTATGAGACTTGTAATGTTAAAATCGCGATCGCGCAAAATTGTGATTTTAACATTACAAGTCCCATAGACCCCTGCAGATAAAAAAATGCTGCAAATTTTGCAGTGAAAAAAAAAACCTGTAGTGGATAGTCACCCTAAAGGTGAACACACAAGGTGCAGATGACCGCACAAAGCCAAACCATGCCCACCTGCTTTGGCCAATGGCCACAAGTTATTCCCAATGTGGTGCAGCCAATGACCACCGTAGGTGGAGGAATAGCCAACAGCACCGTATGCCTCTATACTTAACCTGTTTATACGTCACCAGAACTAACCTCATTATATACATAGGGCACCAGAACCAAGCTCATAATGTAAAAACCGTACCACAATCAAGCTCATAACAAATACTGTACAAAAAACAAATAAAATACAGAACTGTGACACCAAATGCCCATTTAGTCATAACCGTGCCACCAAGAGCCTTTTTTAGTCATAACTGTGCCCCTTTAGTCATAATGGTGACTGCAAGATCCCCTTTAATAATAACTGTGCCCACAAATGCCCTATAAAGTGGTGTGTCCAAAACGGGAGCAATGAAAACTACATGACGTCCGGCAAAAACACGAGCCTCACGCAACTTTGTAAACAGAAAAATAAAAAAGTTATGGCTGCCAGAAGACGGCGGCAGGAAATAATTTTAAGATTTACCAAATATATTTTAGATTTTTAAAAATAGTACAACAAATAAACCCGTATAAATTTGGTATCGTAGTAATCGTAAAAATAAAAATATACTCCTTCTAGGGGAGGGATGGGTATTGGTGTATCTTGACGCCACTAGAAGCTAGGGGTTTGACAGGGCTTCCATGGAGGAACGCCCCTGTCACACCCCTAGCTCCCGATTGGGTCAATGCGTTAAGGTCCTAGCAGCGTGTGGATTGATTTTAGCCGGCCGTGCAGGTTTAGGATGAGGGTTACTTCTCCAGTTAGACTTAGATTATGAGCTGTAAATGCTGGTTTGTTACAGCTATAACATGGCAGCATTTACAGCTAATAATCTAAGCCTAAAAAGAAAACTAGCCCATACCCTAAAGCTGCAGGGGAGGCACAAATCAATCTGCACGCTGCAGGCTTCCCCACAGCCTCCCCCTCCCCCACTGTGAGCCAGCGCTGTGCAGTGCAGTGTAACTGCAGTGTCCCCGCTGCCTTCCAGCTTTCCCCTCAGCCTCCCTGTATCCCTTCCTCAGTATCACCCACGGCTGTGCACAATGCCACGCCGACACTCCCTCACTGTCCGCCGCCGTTGTCTGCTCCCATGTGCCACTGTAGAACATGAAGCTGCTATGCCGCCGGGGTGTCCCTGCTACCCTCCAGCCTCCCCACAGCCTCCCCATTCACCTTACTCACTGTCGAGCCACTGTCGCCGCTGGGGAAGCCGCTCTTACTGAGTCCCAGGACCTGAAACCCGAGCAGGGGAAGGCAGCCCTGCAGCCAATGAAAACCGGGGGCGTGCCCAGGCTGTCAGGCAGCCTGTATCTTGTCACCACCTACACTTCCGGTGGCGACAAGATACACCAGTACCGGAGGGATGTTACTGTCAGTGAGTGTATTTATATATATATATATATATATATATATATATATATATATATATATATATATATATATACATACATACATGTACACTCCTTCTAGGGGAGGGATGTTACTGACACTGAGTGGATATATGTATATATATATATATATATATATATATATATATACAGTGGTGCCTTGGCTTAAGAGTTTAATTCGTTCCGTAACGGAGCTCTTAACCTAAAACACTCTTATGCCAAATCAATTTTCCCCATTGAAATTAATTGAGACGCCATTAATCCGTTCTGGACCCCCCCCCTCCCCTTAAGAAGGGATTGGTATGCCCCGATATTTTAAACAAAAGTAAGTCCTAACTACACTACATGTAAAAAAGCAAACATCAATACTCCCCTACAGCCGGGGTTCTGGTCCTGCTGCAGCCTGCCGTGTCCTCCTTCTTG
The DNA here is from genome assembly GCF_035609145.1 of Eleutherodactylus coqui. Classification (NCBI taxonomy): domain Eukaryota; kingdom Metazoa; phylum Chordata; class Amphibia; order Anura; family Eleutherodactylidae; genus Eleutherodactylus; species Eleutherodactylus coqui. Next base: position 33,741,277 of record NC_089848.1, on the reverse strand, counting down.
CCGACAAAGCATTTCTTCCTGGAAGCGAGGCTTGAATTCCCCGCCTCCAGCAAGCTAATGCTCTGATTGATTAACCCAGCGCCAGCTTTCATTGGCTGACGTGGCGCTGGATTAACCAATCACAGCCATTCAACTGCGGTAGGTGAGTATTAGACTCCCCCCGAGCCAGTGAGGGATTCCCAGAGACAGCGGCGGTACTGCCCATGCGCGGTGACGGCACCTATCTCCGGTGGAATGCGGAAGCAGGCTCGTAACCTTAAATCACAGCAAAAAAATCCGGAGAGAAGTCAAGAAGCTCGCAAGACTGTATGTATATATATTTATATATATATATATATATATATATATATATATATCTTCCTTCTATGGAAGGGCTGTTACTGACGATGAGTGTGTAGTATACAGAAGTTATTGTGTGGAAGCTTCTGGATGTTCTATGTAGTCTTGTGCTTCTGTGTCTTGTCAATGTGTTTCATGTGATGGAATATGATGTGTTGCGCAGCTGCAGCACTGAATGGGTTACAGTCTGGCAGTGAAAGTATCTATTTGTTGGTCATGTGACCTTGTTTTATATATGTGGATGCAACCTGCATGAGAGAAGGAGAAATGCCAGATGCTGGATGCTATATTCTAAGGCAGAGGACAGAAGCTGGCCTTAGTCTGTGTGTGGAGGTGATGGAGGAGGCCGGGCGGATGGACTGCTGCTGCCGTGGACCCCCTTCTTCCATTTGTGGAGGTGATGGAGGAGGCCGAGCGGATGGACTGCTGCTGCCGTGGACCCCCTTCTTCCATTTGTGGAGGTGATGGAGGAGGCCGAGCGGATGGACTGCTGCTGCCGTGGACCCCCTTCTTCTATTTGTGGAGGTGATGGAGGAGGCCGAGCGGATGGACTGCTGCTGCCGTGGACCACCTTCTTCGCCAGGTGGTGAGCTAGAAGTGTGACGAGCTGCAAGAAGTGCGAGTTCCCGCCGAGCAGTGTGGGGTGCAAGTCTACAAATCCGTGAGTGTGACCCGGTAGAGAGCCGGTGAGTGTTGGTGAGAAGGTGTCTGGGCCCAGAGAACCACAGATAATGTGTCCTGTGTAAAGGCCCATTTAGACACAACGGTAATCGCTCAAGCGACTTCTGAGCGATCAACGGTGAGTCATTTACAGCGCAAGACGATCGCTGAAGATGAGTGATCACCTTGCACTGCCAGCGAAGGATGCAGGAGACAAGCGGGGTGTCCACTGTGTCCGCGATTTCCGCGGGTAGTAGAGGATCAGCCGCTCCGGGTTATGTCACTGCAGTGTCCCGTCTCCACTGGGTAATAGAGCATCAGCGGCGCCGGGTTATGTGGCAGCAGTGTCTCATCACAGCCAGGCAGCAGCGGATCAGTGGCGCCAGGTTATGTGGCCATTGTGTCCCGTCACGACGGGATAGTAGAGCATCAAGGGCGCTGGATTATGTGTCTGCGGCTCTAGCGGGTATGAGAGGATCAGTGGCGTCGGGTTATGTGGCTGCAGTGTGCCGTCACTGCCTGGTAGTAGCGGATCAGCGCCGCCGGATTATGTGGCCGCTGTGTCCCGCAATCGCCAGGTAGTAGAGGATCAGCAGGGTTATGTGGCCGCAGCTCCAGTGGGTATTAGAGGATCAGCGGCGCCGGTGTATGTGACCACAGTGTCCCGTCACTGCCGGATAGTAGAGGATCAGCGGCGCAGGAGTATTTGGCAGCAGTGTCCTGTCACCATCGAGTAGTAGAGGTTCAGCGACATCGGATTATGTTGCCGCTGTGTACGCAGCTCCAGAGGGTAGTAGAAGATCAGTGGCGCCGAGTTTTGTGGCCACTGTGTTCGCGATTCCAGCGGGTATTAGAGGATCAGCTGTGCCAAATTATGTGGCCGCAGTGTCTCGTCACAGCAGGGCAGCCGCGGATCAGTGGCGCCAGGTTATGTGGCCACTGTGTCCCGTCACCCCTGGGTAGTAGTGGATCAGCGGCGCCGGGTTATGTGGCCGCTGTGTCCCATCACCACGGGGTATTAGAGCATCAATGGCGCTGGATTATGTATCTGCGGCTCCAGCGGGTATCAGATGGATCAGCAGCGCCAGGTTATGTGGCTGCAGTGTCCCATCACCGCCGGGTAGTAGAGGATCAGTGGCGCCGGATCATGTGACCGCTGTGTCCGCGGCTCCAGCGGGTATTAGAGGATCAGTGGCGTCTGGTTATGTAGCTGCAGTGTCCCGTCACCGCCAAGTAGTAGAGGATTATCGGCGTCAAATCATGTGGCCACTGTGTCTGCGGCTCCAGCAGGTATTAGAGAATCAGTGGCGCCAGGTTTGTGACCGCAGTGTGCTGTCACCGCGGGGTAGTAGAGCACCAACGGCGCTGAATTATGTGTCCGCGGCTCCAGCGGGTATTAGATGGATCCGCAGCGCCAGGTTATGTAGCTGCAGTGTCCCGTCACCGCCGAGTAGTAGAGGATCAGCGGCGCCGAATTATGTGGCCACTGTGTCTGCGGCTCCAGCGGGTATTAGAGAATAAGCGGCGCCAAGTTTGTGACCGCAGTGTCCCGTCACCGCCAGGCAGCAGCGGATCAAGGCACCAGGTTATGTGGCCGCTGTGTCCCAACACCGCCGGGTAGTAGAGGATCAGTGGTGCCGAGTTATGTGGCCGTTGTGTCCTGTCATCCCCGGGTAGTAGAGGATCAGCGGCGTCGGGTTATGTGACCGCAATGTCCCGTCACCACTAATAAGTAGTGGATCAGCGGCGCCGGGTTATGTGGCCGCTGTGTCCCATCACTACGGGGTAGTAGAGCATCAATGGCGCTGGATTATGTGTCTGCGGCTCCAGCGGGTATCAGATGGATCAGCAGCGCCAGGTTATGTGGCTGCAGTGTCCCGTCACCGCCGGGTAGTAGAGGAACAGTGGCGCTGGATCATGTGGCCGCTGTGTCCGCGGCTCCAGCGGGTATTAGAGGATCAGTGGCGTCGGGTTATGTGACCGCAATGTGCTGTCACTGCGGGGTAGTAGAGCATCAACGGCGCTAAATTATGTGTTCGCAGCTCCAGCAGGTATTAGATGGATCAGCAACGCCAGGTTATGTAGCTGCAGTGTCCCGTCACAGCGAGTAGTAGAGGATCAGTGGCACTGTGTCTGCGGCTCCGGCAGGTATTAGAGAATCAGCGGCGTTAGGTTTGTGACCGCAGTGTCCCATCACCGCCGGGCAGCAGCGGATCAGTGGCACCAGGTTACGTGGCCGCTGTGTCCTGTCACCACCAGGTAGTAGAGGATCAGCGGTGTCGGGTTATGTGGCCGTTGTGTCCTGTCATCCCCGGGTAGTAGAGGATCAGCGACGTCGGGTTATGTGACCGCAATGTTCGGTCACCGCCGGGTAGCAGAGGATCAGCGGCGCCAGGTTACGTGGCCGCTGTGTCCCGTCACCCCCGGGTAGTAGAGGATCGGCTGTGTTGGTGTTAGGGGGGTCTTTGATCAGACCGTTCAGCTGATGCTGTCTGCTTCCGAATTAGTCTTAGATATGAGTACTCAGACGACGCAAATGGACGACCACATACGACATGTGATGCCAAGCAAAGTAGTTTATTATTTGCAAAGTACAGAATTTAAAGAGAAGAATTTGTTACGTAATGATTCAATCACTGCGCATGTCCGAGGTCGCTGGACATCTGGAGGAACAATTAACAATACTCCTTTCAAAGACACCTGGTTTCCCAGGACAGTACATCAACATATTATGATCAGTTTATAAAAAGTAAAAAGTATTCAAGGATACTTTCCCGGAAGGGAAGAAAAAGGGAGGATAGATAAGAACTCGTATGAGAGACAAGGGAGGATAGATAACAAGAACAGAAAGAAATACAGAAAGATAATAATTTCAGACAGTGAAATTAAAGCTTATTTTTCTCTATTTTATTTGAGACAGGAGAAAATCTAGAATTAACCCCTCACATTGGGTTAGTTCTTCAATTCTCAACCGCAGCTGTCACACATGACAGCTGCGGTAGAGAATCCTGCTGCCGGCATCCTGTCAATGGCTTTTCAGGGAAGGGCTTCATAAGCCCTTCCCTGAAAAGCCATTTAAAATAGTGCAAAAAATTTTAAAAAAAGAATTCTCAACTCCCTTTAGCTGCCGGGGCTCAGCCGCGACTTCTAGTGCTGTCCCAGGCTCTGTATTTCTGAGCTATCAGCAGCCGGGAATTTTAAATCCCTTCCTGCGGGTAGCTCTGATTGTAGTTGGCTGAATTGCTTCAGCCAATCACAATCAGAGCTACCAGCAGGAGGGGATTTTAAATTACATTCAGCTCTTTCAGCAGGCAGGGATTTTAAATCCCCAGCTGCTGATAGCTCAGCAGCGCTTCAGAGCCGGGGACAGCGGCAGAAGTGCCCGCTGAGCCCCGGCAGCTGTTAGTGACTTTGCAGGGAAGGGCTTCATAAGCCCTTCCCTGAAAAGCCTTTTAAAATAGTAAAAAAAAAAAAAAAGTAGGTACTCACCTCCCTTCAGCTGCCGAGGCACAGCCGCGTCTTCTCCTGCTGTCCCCTGCACTGTGTTGCTGAACAGCTGATCTACCAGCAGCCGAGGATTTAAAATCCCTGCCTGCTGAAAGAGCTGAATGTAATTGGCTGAGGTGCTCAGCCAATCACAGGCAGCTCTCACCTGTCATTCATTCGGGGAGAGCTGCCTGTGATTGGCTGAGCACCTCAACCAATCACATTCAGCTCTTTCAGCAGGCGGGGATTTTAAATCCCCGGCTGCTGATAGATCAGCAGTTCAGCACCACAGTGCAGGGGACAGGAGGAGAAGACGCGGCTGTGCCCCGGCAGCTGAAGGGAGGTGAGTAACTATTTTTTTTGTTTTTCAAATCACTTTTAATTGATTTCCAGGGAAGGGCTTATATGTAAAGCAATTTTTTTTTTTTCACCAAAATTTTTCCTTTTTAGTTAAGAGCCTATATGTTAAGCTCTTCCCTGAAAAACAATTTGGTGGTGCCAGCAGACCGTTGTCTTCAATGGAGCCGCTGGCAGCAGAAGCTGCTCCATTGAAGAGAATGGCTGCATTTTTATTTTTTTTTTTACACTAAAATCTTTCTTTTTCAGGGAAGGTTTATATGTAAAGACCTTCCCTGAAAAGGGATGCAGGGAGCCAGCAGGTCATTGTTTTCAATGGAGCCACCGGCAGCAGCCGCGGCTCCATTGAAAACAATGCATGCACTCCCTATGGTGCACGCATGTCCTATCTTTGCAGGCACGCACCTGCAAAGTACGGACATGTGCACACAGCATAGGGAATACAGTGTTGTAAATACAAGCGTGTTTTTGTGCGTGCGTATGCGTCTGAACGAGCCCTAAGTGTGCGAAGAAAAATGGGGTCCTATAGGTGAAAAGCACAATGACCAAGTAAGACGGAGCATTGCGTGCAACTTACTGGGACCCCATTCAGAGCAGTCATACTATGAGTGTGTGAAGAAAATTGGGTTCCATAGGTGAAGGCCACAATGACCAAAAAAGAGCATTGTGTTGAAGTTCCTGGGACCCCATTCAGAGCAGTCATACCATAAATGTGTGAAGAAAATGGGGTCCTCTAGGTGAAGGCGACAAAGTTAAATGAAGACAGAGTATTCCTAGGACCCAAATACTTGAAGTCATACTATAAGTGTGTGAAGTCAATGAATTCCCATAAGTCAAGATCAAGATTTTCCGTGGCCTCCATTCTGAGTAACCTTGGTTTTGCTACATCACAAAAGGTTAGTGCAGAAATATTCTGAGTAAATGTTGAAAGGGTTTTTCAAAAAATTTGCCTGTGGAGCTATAGCTCTCACCATCTTGTGCATGGGTCCTAAATTATATGAAAACTGGTTAAAGTGTGACTCCGCATTCAGTGGCAGAGACATACCTATTTGGTGATGGATAGGATAACTGTAGGGGTAATGGAGGAGGCCATTGATTTTTTTTATAGGTGCTTTTTTGACAGTTTTCAAATAATTTAGGAAAATGCTTCTTGAGTAAATTTAGACTAGGCCAAATACCTCTAAGCTCCATTGAAGGCCATATGCTCAAGATGATTTTGCATTTGTCCTTATTGGGCACTGTTATGCAACATAAATGTAAGTTCCTTTATAGGTCAATTTTTGGAAGCCAAAGTATTGTGGGTAATTTCCTGGGACCCCATTGAAAGCAGTCATACTATAAGTGTGTGAAGAAAATGGGGTCCTATAGGTGAAAAGCACAATGACCAAGGAAGACAGAGCATTGTGTGCAAGTTCCTGGGACCCCATTCAGAGCAGTCATACTATGAGTGTGTGAAGAAAATGGGGTTCCGTAGGTGAAGGCCACAATGACAAAAAAAGAGCATTGTGTTCAAGTTCCTGGGACCCCATTCAAAACAGTCATACTATGAGTGTGTGAAGAAAATGGGGTTCCATAGGTGAAGGCCACAATGACCAAAAAAGAGCATTGTGTTCAAGTTCCTGGGACCCCATTCAGAGCTGTCATACTATGAGTGTGCGAAGAAAATGGGGTCCACTAGGAGAAGGCCATGAAGTTTAATAAAGACAGAGTATTTCTAGGTCCCAAATACTTGAAGTTATACTATAAGTGTGTGAAGCCAATGGACTCCCATAAGTGAAGATCAAGATTTTCCGTGGCCTCCATTCTGAGTAACTTTGGCTTTGCTACATCACAAAAGGTTAGTGCAGAAAAATTCTGAGTGAATGTTGAAAGGGTTTTTCCAAAAATTTGCCTGTGGATCTATAGCTCTCACCATCTTGTACATGTGTCCTAAATTATGCGAAAACTGGTTAGAGAGTGACTCTGCATTCAGTGGCAGAGACATACCTATTTTGGTGATGGATAGGATGGCTGTAGGGGTAATGGAGGAGGCCATTGATTTTTTTTTATAGGTGCTTTTTTGCCAGTTTTCGAATAATTTAGGAAAATGCTTCTTGAGTAAATTTAGACTAGGCCAAATGCTCAAGATGGTTTTGCATTTGTCCTTATTGTGTACTGTTATGCAACATAAATATAAGTTCCTTTATAGGTCAATTTTTGGAAGCCAAAGTATTGTGGTTAATTTCCTGGGACCCCATTGAAAGCAGTCATACTATGAGTGTGTGAAGAAAATGGGGTCCTATAGGTGAAAAGCACAATGACCAAGGAAGACGGAGCATTGTGTGCAAGTTACTGGGAATCCATTCAAAGCAGTCATACTATGAGTGTGTGAAGAAAATGGGGTTCCATAGGTGAAGGCCACAATGACCAAAAAAAGAGCATTGTGTTCATGTTCCTGGGACCCCATTCAGAAGCAGTCATACTATGAGTGTGTGAAGAAAATGGGGTTCCATAGGTGAAGGCCACAATGACCAAAAAAGAGCATTGTGTTCAAGTTCCTGGGACCCCATTCAGAGCAGTCATAGTATGAGTGTGCGAAGAAAATGGGGTCCACTAGGAGAAGGCCATGAAGTTCAATAAAGACAGAGTATTTCTAGGTCCCAAATACTTGAAGTTATACTATAAGTGTGTGAAGACAATGGACTCCCATAAGTGAAGAACAAGATTTTCTGTGGCCTCCATTCTGAGTAACCTTGGTTTTGCTACATCTCAAAAGGTTAGTGCAGAAATATTCTGAGTGAATATTGAAAGGGTTTTTCAAAAAATTTGCCTGTGGAGCTATAGCTCTCACCATCTTGTACATGTGCCCTAAATTATGTGAAAACTGGTTAAAGTGTGACTCTGCATTCAGTGGCAGAGACATACCTATTTGGTGATGGATAGGATGGCTGTAGGGGTAATGGAGGAGGCCATTGATTTTTTTTATAGGTGCGTTTTTGCCAGTTTCGAATAATTTAGGAAAATGCTTCTTGAGTAAATTTAGACTAGGCCAAATGCTCAAGATGGTTTTGCATTTGTCGTTATTGTGCACTGTTATGCAACATAAATGTAAGTTCCTTTATAGGTCAATTTTTGGAAGCCAAAGTATTGTGGGTAATTTCCTGGGACCCCATTGAAAGCAGTCATACTATAAGTGTGGGAAGAAAATGGGGTCCTATAGGTGAAAAGCACAATGACCAATGAAGATGGAGCATAGTGTTCAAGTTCCTGGGACCCCATTCAAAACAGTCATACTATGAGTGTGTGAAGAAAATGGGGTTCCATAGGTGAAGGCCGCAATGACCAAAAAAGAGCATTGTGTGCAAGTTCCTGGGACCCTATTCAGAGCAGTCATACTATAAATGTGTGAAGAAAATGGGGTCCACTAGGTGAAGGCCATAAAGCTCAATGAAGATAGAGTATTCCTAGGACCCAAATACTTGAAGTCATACTATAAGTTTGTGAAGACAATGAACTCCCATAAGTCAAGATCAACATTTTCCGTTGCCTCCATTCTGAGTAACCTTGGTTTTGCTACATCACAAAAGGTTAGTGCAGAAAAATTCTGAGTAAATGTTGAAAGTGTTTTTCAAAACATTTGCGTGTGGAGCTATAGCTCTCACCATCTTGTGCATGGGTCCTAAATTATATGAAAACTGGTTAAAGTGTGACTTTACATTCAGTGGCAGAGACATACCTATTTTGGTGATGGATAGGATGGCTGTAGGGGTAAAGGAGGAGGCCATTGATTTTTTTTTATAGGTGCTTTTTTGCCAGTTTTCGAATAATTTAGGAAAACGCTTCTTGAGTAAATTTAGACTAGGCCAAATACCTCTAAGCTCCATTGGAGGCCATATGCTCAAGATGGTTTTGCATTTGTCGTTATTGTGCACTGTTATGCAACATAAATGTAAGTTCCTTTATAGGTCAATTTTTGGAAGCCAAAGTATTGTGGTTAATTTCCTGGGACCCCATTGAAAGCAGTCATACTATAAGTGTGTGAAGAAAATGGGGTCCTATAGGTGAAAAGCACAATGACCAAGGAAGACGGAGCATTGTGTGCAAGTTCCTGGGACCCCATTCAGAGCAGTCATACTATGGACTCCCATAAGTGAAGAACAAGAATTTCCGTGGCCTCCTTTCTGAGTAACCTTGGTTTTGCTCCATCACAAAAAGTTAGTGCAGAAATATTCTGAGTAAATGTTGGAAGGGTTGTTCCAAAACTTTGCGTGTGGAGCTATAGCTCTCACCATCTTGTGCATGGGTCCTACATTATATGAAAACTGGTTAAAATGTGACTCTGCATTCTGTGGCAGAGGCTTACCTATTTGGTGATGGATAGGATGGTTGTAGGAGTAAGTGTGGGAAGAAAATGGGGTCCTATAGGTGAAAAGTACAATAACCAAGGAAGACGGAGCATTGTGTGCAAGTTCCTGGAACCCCATTCAGAGCAGTCATACTATGAGTGTGTGAAGAAAATGGGGTTCCATTGGTGAAGGCCACAATGACCAAAACAGAGCATTGTGTGCAAGTTCCTGGGACCCCATTCAGAGCAGTCATACTATGAGTGTGTGAAGAAAATGGGGTTCCATTGGTGAAGGCCACAATGACCAAAACAGAGCATTGTGTGCAAGTTCCTGGGACCCCATTCAGAGCAGTCATACTATGAGTGTGTGAAGAAAATGGGGTTCCATAGGTGAAGGCCACAATAACCAAAAAAGAGCATTGCGTTCAAGTTCCTGGCGGGCGATCAATGGCTGCACACATTGTAGTGTCCCAGAATGTCATTTTGGACCCTCCCTCCATAATAGCCATACATGTCTGTCTTATGTAGATGCACTGCGCAAAACTGTTATATCTGTTTTCGTTATGTGTGTTGCATAGCTGCAGGATCTGAAGGGTTAACTCTATTAAAATCATTGCCTTGAGCTTGGCTGCATGCTGACTGTATCAATCCTGCAGTTTCACATGACGTGATGTGGATGAAGTAGGAGTGATTTGGGTTCCAGGGGGAGATTCATCTTGTCTGTGGAGGAGCACCTATATACCATCTGAGGGTTTGCTACACAGAGGCGCAGCAGCGTTGTGTCGCTAAAGATGACGGAGAAGGAAAGACTACCCAACCGTATGTGAAGCGCAGCGGAGTGAGGACTCAGTCACATGGGCGCATCCGTGTGCCATTGCGGCCATCTTCCTGCACGAAGAAGACAGCCACACTGCAGATGTTGACGAGTCTCCGCACCACCGGAAGAAAGAACACATGACCAGCAATGGAGCCGGTCATGTGTTCTTTCTTCCTGTGGTGCAAAGAGTCGTCCGCACCTGCAGTGCGACCGCCTTACCCTGCAGTAACACGGGCGCATCGGCGCCCGTATGCTCCCGTATGACTGAGCCTTGAGTGAGCCTGAATGTTTTCCCTCAAAAGTCCATCACAAGAGAGAGCCATTGTAAGTAACTACCTCTTCCAGTGACAATATGTTTTCTACAACAAGATAAGTGCAGAAGTCTACAAAGTCTCTGAAGATAATGCAAAGTCTGTTTGATTCCTATGCGGACGTCTGAAGTCTGGATCACCGTATAGTGGTACGCCTTTAACTGACACCCACGCGTGCTGAAGTGTATGAGAGCGGAGTGATCATTACTGCCATTCTGTGGCCATTGACTTTCATGTAAAGTATTGCTGATTATTCACTAATTTGCCTGCAATGTAAAGTCTGCCTATTGAAGTTTGCTGTACCTTGTTTAAAAGTCACTAGTAAAGTTTCTACCGGGCCTTCACCGTTACGGAGGACCCGAGGTGCTATACACTTGTCCAGTGTTATTCTTCCGTCGTGTATCAATGCCGGTGTGTGGAATGGTGGCGTCACGAACTGACAACTACAACCCCCCTCATACCTGTCATTCCCCGTAACAGGATTTATATGTTACAAGTTGGTCGTTTGTAACTAACCTGTTACAAACTATGGCCTCACGAACAGGATATAACACTGGTGCAGAAGGCTGTCGAACAGCGACTGCACACACTGGTGCACAAGGCTGGCAGTCAGCGGCTGCACACACTGCTGCGCAAGGCTGGCAGTCAGCGGCTGCACACACTGCTGCGCAAGGCTGGCAGTCAGCGGATGCACACACTGGTGCACAAGGCTGGCAGTCAGCGGCTGCACACACTGCTGCGCAAGGCTGGCAGTCAGCGGCTGCACACACTGCTGCGCAAGGCTGGCAGTCAGCGGATGCACACACTGGTGTGCAAGGCTGGCAGTCAGCGGCTGCACACACTGGTGCACAAGGCTGGCAGTCAGCGGCTGCACACACTGGTGCGCAAGGCTGGCGGTCAGCGGCTGCACACTCTGGGGCGCCAGGCTGGCGATCAGCGGGTGCACACACTGGTGCACCAGGATGGCGATCAGTGGCTGCACGCACTGGTGAGCAAGGCTGGCGATCAGCGGCTGAACACACTGTTGCGCAAGGCTGGCGATCAGCAGCTGCACACCCTAGTGCCCAAGGCTGGCAATCAGCGGCTGCACACACTGATGCGCCAGGATGGCGATCAGTGGCTGCACACACTGGTGCGCCAAGATGGCGATCAGCGGCTGCACACACTGGTGCCCCAGGATGGCGATTAGCAGCTGCACACACTGGTGCGCAAGGCTGGCGATCAGCGCTCACATCCTGTGCTCCAAAGCTGCAGTTTTGCATTGTATAATCGGCAGCCTGCCTGTTTCAGCAGGAACTTCTCACAGATGTCTGTCACCCTCCGCAGTGTAATGCTGGGCTCACATGGCCGTAAGCAGAACCCGCTGCAGGCCTCTTGCACCAGATTCCAGTGGGGAGCCTGATAGTGACCCTGCGCACAGCTGTGAACTTTTATTGTGCATGATCGCGTACTCACGCAGGCGGTCTTGTACAGTACACCTTTTCTTATTGTTTGCTTTATTTCCTGTCGCTTAGCGATGGCGCAGTTACCTGCTGCCATACGCAATGTAATTGTGTGTGCGCTGCAGGTATATTTGTGACCATAGGGAACAATGGGCGGGTATACACGGTAATCTAGAACATGCTGCTTGAAAATTAAGCAATTCCTACACGCTAAAGTGATCAGAACTGAGTAAGTCAATGCATTTGTTTGATCCGAGTGTTACCAGGGATCATACGCTTGGGGAATCTGCAATTCTTCAGAAACCGACCTAAATCACCAATAAAATGCACATCTAACACGCTTGCAGCAAAAGCCTGTCTCTGAACTCGCCATAACATTTCTCCTTAGGCTGGGTTCACACGGGGCGGAAATCTCGTGGAATGTCCGCAGCGGACTGGACGGACTTTCCACGAGATTTCTGCAGCAAAAGACTGCTTCCAAACCCACGCTCCCATTAGATATGAGAGTCCGCAGTGGACTGTTGGCAGTGCAAATCTCGTCCACTTTGCTGCTTAGTCTCATGCTTAGACATGCATGTGGAAACTGCGCCCCGTGTGAACCCCTCCTTATACTAGGCTTAATGATGTGTTTACACTTTTTAGATGCAGTTAATACGGTTCACTAATATGGTTGTGCTCTAGATGAAACTGTATCAGTATTTGATCGGTATTTGGCTCCATACTTGTATTCTTTTTCTTGATTTTCTAGTAGCAAAATATGGATTCATTTTGTGCCCAACATGGGATACCAATAAATGCAGATGCTGATGAAATACGGGTGCATCTGTATCCTAGAATGGTCATCGGGTCCAACCCCCTGCTCAGTGCAGGATCACTAAATTATCCCAGACAGATGTTTGTTGTCCAGCCTTTGTTTGAACACGTCCATTGAAGGTGAACTCCCCACCTCCCGTGGCAACCTGTTCCACTCATTGATCACCCTCTAATATCTCCTTTGTGTCTCCTTCAGTTTCATCCCATTGCTTCTAATCTTTCCTTGGGCTGATCCCTCTGCACTGGGACAGGGGACTTGTTATTTGTATAGCGCCAACTTATTCCACAGGTAATTTATTTATTACCCACCCAACAAGCTGGGGACTCATTTTACTGACCTCGGAAGAATGGAAGGCTGAGTCTACCTTGAGTCGGTTACCTGTACCGCGCAGTGATTAAACTCGGAACCTTCAAGCTGCCTTAACACTCTGTGCCACATGAGGATTCTATTCTCTTCAGATATTTGTAGACAGCTATTAAGTCTCCTCTCGGCCTTCTCTTCTGCAAGCTAAACATTCCCAGATGTGAGGTGCCCAGGACTGGACACAGTACTCCAGATGAGGTCTGACTAAGGAAGAGTAGAGGGGGATAATGACCTCATGTGAACTATGCTTTAGCAGGGTACCCTTTTATTGCAGATCTACCTTGGCGCCCCCAGACGGGAGACTCTATAGAACAGCGGTGGCGAACCTATGGCTGCTGGGGGGTGTGCATTATTACTGCCGGGGGACCGCTGGGGGGAGGGGCATTATTACTGCTGGGAAAGGGGCATTATTATTGCTGGGGGGGCATTATTACTGCTGGGTGACCGCTGGGGGGGGTGTCACTATTATTACTGCTGGGGGGTGTCACTATTATTACTGCTGCGGGGCCGCTGGCTGGGGTTCACTATTATACTGGGGGCCGCTGTGGGATGTCACTATTATTGCTGGGGGGGTCACTATTATCGCTGGGGGGTTACTATTACCGTTGGGGTATGTTTACATGTGGTGGAAATGGGCAGGGCTCTTTCAAAATAGACAGGGTGCAGATTTTGACTTCTTTTAAGATGCAGAAATACTGCTGAATTTTCCACAGAAATTTCCGCTGAGGACATTCTACAGTATTTCCGCATCCAAAAAGCAGTTAAAATCTGCATGCTGTCTATTTTGAAGCGGCCCGGTCCTTTTTAGAATGACAGGGGTAAAATCATACGTCGTCAAAAGCCCCACCCCCTTGACATGTTGGCACTTTGCTGTAAATAAGTGGGTTTTGGGTTGCAGTTTGGGCACTCGGTCACTAAAAGGTTGGCCATCACTGCTATAGAACGTCTTATCCAGAATAAGAGTCTTTTCAGGTCCGTGGTGTCAGATTCCTTTCCTGATGCGCTGACTGTCAAGTGGCTTCTGAAAGATTCTCCAGAGTTCATGGAAGTTTCAGAATCTGAGAAATATATAATTCTATACATATCCAGCAGGACAGACAAAAAATGTGTCACAACGACTCCTTGTCTGTCCCTGAAGAAATCCCTACTGCCAGAAGAGATGTAGTGTTTATCTGCAGTGCTGTCAGTGTTCAGTGATGAGGGGGCTCCCTGCGGACTCCCTTACTCCGGGTAGGTCTCTGCTGCGCATGAGAGGCGTGGATGTTCTATCTTTTGCAGCTGCGCATATTTAACGTCTGTAAAAGACGGACATGGGCAGCCAATGCATGGGCAGCCAAACATGCCACATGCACCTCAGAAATATTGCTAAAATACGTCCGTTCCTAACCACGGACACGCTAAAGACACTCGTGGTTGCCCTCATCCACTCCCGGCTTGACTACTGCAACTCGCTACTCAATGGCCTTCCCCGCACTAGACTCGCTCCAATCCATACTAAACGCAGCAGCTAGCCTCATTTTTCTATCCAGTCGTTACTCAGATGCCTCTGCATTATGCCAGTCGCTGCATTGGCTGCCCATCCACTGCAGAACTAAATTTAAACTCCTCTACCTCACTCACAAAGCTCTGCATGGCGCTGCGCCACCATACATCGCCTCCCTCCTGTCAGTACACCACCCAGCCCACTCACTCCGATTGGCTAACACACTCAGACTAAACACCCCTGTAATACAAACCTCACATGCTCGCCTACAGGACTTCACCAGAGCAGCACCCATCCTCTGGAATGCTCTACCCCAAGGCATCCGGACAATTCCCAATGCACGAAATATCAGACGTGCCTTAAAAACGCACCTCTTCAGGGAAGCATACCAAATCTCCTGACCTAGTCCCTCGCCCCTCCCTATGGTGCTCCACCCTGTTTGCCTTCTAATAAATGATCTGCACATGAAATTTCCTATTGCCTGTGTTCCCCACCCCCTGCACCTCCTGTACCACCCCCAACCCATTTGTGTGTAACCGAATGTATCTCACATTGTAATTGTTGTAATTGTTGTATTGTTTTGCATTTATCCATGCCTGAAAGCGCTGCGGAATAAGTTGGCGCTATACAAATAAAGATTATTATTATTATTACATCTGACCAGTGCCATAGGGAGCCAATGGTTCTAATAGGTGCGTGCAAAGAACGCTCGTCTGACTGAGCCCTTATGGTGAGAAATAGAGATGAGCGAGCATACTCACTAAGGGCAATTACTCGAGCGAGTATTGCCCTTAGCAAGTACCTGCCCGCTGGGAAGAAAAGGTTCGGCTGCCGGCGCGGGTGACAGGTGAGATGCAGTGGTGAGCGGGGGGGAGAGAGAGATCTCCCCTCCGTTCCTCCCTGCCCACCGCCGGTAGCCGAATCTTTTCTTCCGAGCGGGCAGGTACTCGCTAAGGGCAATGCTCGCTCGAGTAATTGCCCTTAGTGAGTATGCTCGCTCATCTCTAGTGAGCAACCTTATTTACTAATAACAGTAAGAATATCAAATGTCTCAGACCGATAATACCCAGAATGTCGGTTGTGAAGCTGCATAATTCTGGGATTTAGTATATGGACTGTCTATTTATTTTTTGGATTAATGTATGAAAGTGACTTGCTTTACACGGTGTTAAGATACCCGGGGAAACAGCTGAGCCCCCCGAGTGTCCCTCTTGTCACCCACAGTCAGCAGCACATCTTGCTGGGTGAAGCTGCAGGCAGCCAGCCATCACCCCTGCGGCAAAATGTAGTATTAACTTGGTTTCCACAGCAGTTGGCGCACCGGCCTTGGCGTTCAGTCTCTGTATCTCTGGTGGTGGTGCCCGTTGCCAGAAGATGCCTTCTGGACCCCCACAACACAGTGGGCAGTGTCGCAGCTCATTCTCATTAGCTCATGTTTCTTTTGTGTAGTTCGGGGATGCTGAGCCGATCGCCTGAGATTCCTCCTCCTGGGTATAAGGTATCTCTGGTCATAAAACAAGGTACAACAGTATAGGTGTGTACATGTATTTATATATTGTACATGGGTGTTTAACCCTTTACATTCCCACACCATTTAGCATTTCTAGTTCCTACAGCTGACTAAGCTCCAAACAAAATAATCCGCTGCATAGCGGTGAGGTGGAACCCCTACAATTTTCAAGCGCTGTCTGCTCCGTTTTTGTACTTTTTAATGCACATCCTCACCCATCATAGTGCTGGGGCACGTCAAAAAACAGTGTAACATGCATTCGAAAACGTGGTTTCACGTGTGCATTTTCCGATCGCATGTGTAAGAGCAGCCTTATAACTAAAAAAAACACATAAAACTAGAAAATTGGACAATAACTTACCATTATATAAATTCAGGGCTATATTTGGTGCAAAAAGAAACCTAAACAACCGAGATAAAAAACTACAATAACCTTAACTTAATATTTCAGGAGTCAGGACCAATTTAATCTCCTCCCTTTATCTGGCGGCATTTATCACACATGCTGGCAGTTCATGCAGGGATCCAATCACTTGCCATGTCTTTACACATAGAGGTGTACAGCTGCATGGTAGTACGCACCATCTGCAGCAAGTGTTAGTCCTGACCCTGATATTTGTGCGTAATCACCAAGGCAGGATATTGTTCCTCTTAGGCCGCCTGCAGACGGGTGGAAATCCCCACAGAATTTCCGCCCCTGGACGCCTGCATAGGATTGCATTACAATACGCAATCCTATGCAGACGGCCGCAGTTTGTCTGCGCGAAATCCCGCACAGAAACGTCACTGCCCGGCCGCCGACTCCGCTCTGCACATGGACCGGCAGCCGGCACATGAAAGAGCCGGAGCTGCAGGAGCGGGTGAGTTCCGCGCTGCTCTCTGCAGGCGCTCGGGTCGGGTCCCACTGCGAGAATTCTCGCAGCCAGATCCGACCCGGCCGTCTGCAGGCGGCCTTAGACCGTTTTTGTCTATTATATTCATTCACACTACATTGAGACTCTTATTGATATGTAATAAAATACATTAGAGCAGCAATGAATTAAAAAGATTACAGTTAAGGGGGCCCAACTGTGGGTTTCAGCTTATGGCGAAGGTTGTGGTGGGATTGGTTACAATTTATTACTAGTGGGCCCTTGAGCCCCCAAAAATATTCATTCACAATATATATGATTCTGTTAGTTAGGCTGCCTGTCCACGGGCGATAGTTCATTGCGTTATCCTCGGCGATAATCCAGCCGCTGGTAACACAGTGAACGCTTTCCATAGACTTACTATAAAAAGCGCAGCCCCAACGTCCACGAGCGGAGAATCATAGTGATTCTCTGCTTGTGATATTCAAATAGTGGCATGCTACGATTTGCCGCGATTCTCCACGCTGAGCCTTTTTGTCAGATAGGCTCAGCACGGGAACCTGACAGCCCTCCCCCCTGCTCACCCCTGGCAGAATATCGCTAGCGATATTCTGTTACGGCTGTAGACAGGGGGCCTTAATAGTAAAAAAGTGGGTATAGGTGCGACCTTGTTAGAGAAACACAAGACATCAGGAGATCAGCTCAATATCACTGGTTTATTGAAACTAGCATAACTATATGTGTTTCGCTGCTATGACACCCCTTCCTCAGTATTTGCTGAGGACACACGTATTAAGTAGAGTTGTCCTTATGGCCCATTAGGGCCTCTAGTGAGGAGGGGGGAGCTGCTTAGCTGGCTGCTGGGGTGGTTATTTGACCCCCTACCAGATGTTATAGAACCCTAATGGGCCAGAAGGATAACTCTACTTAATACCAGGTGTCCCCAGCCAATACCAAACAAGGGGTGCCATAATTCCAAAATGCATCTAGTAGTGCTGTTTTCAGTAAAACAGAGAAGTTGAACTAATCCCTAATGTCTTGTGCTTCCCTAAGAAGGTCACATCCATACCCAGTCTTTCACTACTTACCGACAAAAAAAAGATCTAGCCTTCTTCTCCAGAAATAGTGCGACTCTTCTCTGTGAACGCTGCCTGGCATGACCTACCACACATAGGACAACCCATGGACAAGTATAGCAGTTTCTCTTACCCCGTCATCCTCATTACATGCACCCACAATGTTTTCTGGTCTCTACAGTCCCCGGTATTATAACACACGGTGAGTCATATTGTATGGCTGAACAAAAAGTTTATTAGAGATGACACAACATTGAAAAAAACAGAATAGATACAGATGTTATTTTCATACTGGATACATCGTATATTTGAAGTCTTGCATTTCGTGTAGGCTGGTAAAATAGATCTTCTCTTCAGGATAAATTCTTCTAATATTCTGTAAACTAGAGAGAACCCTTAGCTGTGCATGTAATCTGCTTTCACTTTCTGTCGGTACTTTTAAAGAAAATTTCACATTACTTACGAAGACGTAATTGTTGAATGCTTTGGCAATGGACACTAGTAGTGCTTCATAGCACCGAACTAGTAAACACCACAATGCCAAAAAGAGTTCAAAGCAAAGCACTTGTCAATGATACTACGGACTTAAGAAACTACAGTAAAGAACAACATACATGATACATAACTGCATTAGATATGTCTGGAAAGGACACTGAAAAATAGGCTTTGCAGCAATTCCTTGGTATTAAGACATAAAACTGTGAGGGTATTGTTCAATCTGCTCTTGTTACTTTACATTGACTAGTAAGATCATCTGCAATGCAGCAATTCAATACAATATAGACTCAGTGCACATAAGTTAAGGTTTGTATGCTGATATAGGGTACATCGTAGTCCCACTTAACGATTTACAATATTAAACGTACTATGTTGAAGTGAAAGCCTTGTATTCTCGATATGCACAATGCATTATGACAAGTCTTTAAGTGAATGAGCTTTCCTGGTCACTCATGGTCTTGTATCCACCATGAGATATCATGAACAGAAGGTCCTTCAATAGTAGAGCTCTAGACCCATGATGTTAGGAACCACATATTGGTGATGCAAATTAAGAGTACATAGATGACCATTAGAGCGCAGTTATTAGATGGATGCCCAACAGATGCTGCTGTCCTGGACACAGTCCTCGTTTATCAATTTCTTCCACTGTCATTAGAGATAGATATCAAAAATGATCTTCCAAATAAATAAAATCATTCGTATTTCACAGTAGATCAGATTTCTATTGGAATACGGTTCTTAGGAAAGGTTCACCCAACCTTGATTCTGACAAAGCACAAACAAACCAGTGGTTGCATACAAGTGAACAACATCGACTTTTCTCCATTTACACATTAGTAGGATATAACTTACATCTGGCGTTCATGCTGAATTTGTTTGTTCTCATAGGTTTCACCAAGCTTTATCTGGGACAGGCACCAGTCTTTTAACAGTTAACATTATAGTCTCAAATGTATCTGTTTTTCTCAGAAGGTCAATAAACCCAAATATGAAGCGTCCATCAACATCTTGCCTCACATTAGCTACTCTAGTTTACGAGTAAAGTTTTCTGGAAAGAGTCCCTTGTAAGTCACCGCGTCCTTGTACTGCTGCCAATCAACATCCCGGACGCCGGCAAGCCAACCAGCCTCCTGCAAAATATAGAGGGTACAGTTAGGGTGAACCTTCCTTATGAAAGTCAATGACAATATGGCTATAGTGCAATGATAGTGCTTGGTTGTAATTAGAGATGAGCGAGCATACTCGCTAAGGGCAATTACTCGATCGAGCATTGTCCTTAGCAAGTACCTGCCCGCTCGGAAGAAAAGGTTCGGCTGCCGGCGCGGGTGAGTTGCGGCAGTGAGCGGGGGGGGAGAGAGGGAGAGAAAGATCTCCCCTCAGTTCCTCTCCGCCGCTCCCCACCCGCCGCTGGCAGCCGAATCTTTTCTTCCGAGCGGGCAGGTACTCGCTAAGGGTAATGCTCGCTCGAGTAATTGCCCTTAGCGAGTATGCTCGCTCATCTGTAGTTGTAATCCATTACTCAAACAAATAATTGCTTGATGCCTTGGAGACCCGGCCGATAAGGATGCAACGGTTTTCGGGAGATTTCCATCTCCTCTCTTTAAATGCCATAACTTTATTATCTCTCCATGGACATTGCCGTATTGGGGCTCGGGTTTCTGCATGGTAAACTGTAGTGTTTATTAGCATCATTTTTGGGGTACATATAATGTATTGTAAAACTTTTAGTAATTTTTTGGAGGGCAGAGAGAGAAAACACACAAATTCTGCCGTAGTTATTTTTTTTTACAGCATTGATCACATAGCATAAATGACATGAGAAATTTATTTCTGCAGGTCAATATAATTACAGCGATACTAAAATTATGTATTTTTTTACCTTTTTCTCCACTTTTTCAGAATCAAACCCTTTTCTTTTGGAAATTAGTTATTTTGCATCTCTGCATTGAAAGTCCCATAACTTTTTCACTTTTATATAGGCGGACCTCTGTGATGGCTTGTTTGTTGTGTGACGAGTTGTAGTTTTTATTGGTACCATTTTGGGGTATATGTTGCTTTTTTGATCCCTTTTATTGCATTTTTTGGGGAGGCAAAAGGAACCAAACTAGCAGATTGACTGAGTGTTTTTAGTTTTTTTGATTTTTTTTTTACAGTTTTTGCCACAACAGAGAGACATGATGTCCTTGTGAAAACGCATGCGGTGAGGAGCATAGGCACTGCACGGAACGATCGTCAGGAACAGTAGCATCTGGTTCCTGTGCTGTTTCTATGCTTTAGCCTATGGTACTTCATAAGAATGTTTAATGGATTGTATTCTGCAAATATGTTGAAGTTGAGAAGGGCAGTAAGCACCAATTGTTGGCCAACAGATCATGCGTATACAGAGTTTATGTTCTGGACTTGCCCTTTAGATGTTGGAAGTGTGAATGAAGAGACATGGAGTTTACACCAACATGGACGCTGCGGCGCTTTTGCCTTTTTTGTAAAATTATGTGCCTCAGTTTTGTGATATTTTCTGCTCTTCCCGTTTTGTCCATTTATGTGGAATCATTGGACAACGAGGTATAAAATAATTGCCTTTAAGTTAATAATGTGTTTAGCCGTTAGACATGAGCATCTCTGTTGGTTTTCTGTCCTCTATATGGCAGGATATTATAGGAAATTGAGAAAGGACTGAGATTCTGAGAATTGGCCTAATTTACAGCAAATACGATAAAAAGTTAAGAGAAAATCTAGTAAGAGGACGACACGGAAAAATGGTGAAAATCTGCTAAGAAGTCGGACAAGTTAAATGAGTTTTCTGGCTGCATACAGATAAAGTTCCATCACCGTATGAATGAAATATTAGGCAATTGTCTAATATACTTTGTCTTTCACTTATCATGTATCTTGGCCAACATCCAACCAATGCCTTGCATTTATTATCTATGATTCACATGTATTGTGGCATTAAGACTCCAGGGGGAGCCCAGGGTGGCAGTGCCAATGTGGTTCACTGATGGATATGCAGGGCAACCCGCCGAATTATCATGGCGTCATTAATAGGTTGCTGGTCTGCATGGTGAACTACATATATCAGAATGGTCTGGCACCCTGTATCCACTCTGTGTGGGAGTGTACACCAAGCATCCACCCCCTCATTATCAGGGGGCAGTGTGAGTGGTTGTCTCATCGGTGTCCTGCACAGGTGTTATTGGCTCCTCCATTTGGTAGTCAGCTACCTGCATGGTGAGAGGAGGATGCATCTATATGCACTCCTCACTCAGTAAGTAACGGCCGTTTTCTGTGATTGTTTTTAATTCTTGATTTCCCCTTCTGTGATGTCTTTCACTTCTCCCCTACAGATGGGAGCTTTTGTCCTGGCTTCGCATATCAAGATAAGTGTCGCGAGAGAACAGTTAAAAAATGGATGCCCCCGACGGATATTACACCTCACCCGTAAGCTCCCAAAAAAGTATACGCTTGATATATATATATGTATTTACTGGAGGGCTTGAGCTTTTTTTGATTTTGTATACTGAGAAATTGAAGTCCTTAACAAAATTCAAGCACAGCTCATGGCGGACACGTATGTATTGTCAAGAAATGGGATTACAGTCATTGATTGAGGACAATATTGTTTGCATTTAGGCCGATTTTTTTTTTTCGTGCATATATAGTCGCGATTAAAAATTGACTCTTTTTGAACCAATGCTTTCCAATGGAAGCGGTCACATGTCTGTTTTTTAGAAGCGTAAAAAAAAAAAAAATCGCACCTGCAAAATATAGGTCATGTGACTGCAAATGCACCCGGTAATTTTTCTACACGCGATGTGCGATTCTTTTTCCTACGCCTATACAGGCACAAAAAAAAATAAAAATCGCTGGTCTGACCGCACCCTTACTGTCTGAAAACCTGCACATCTCTAGTCTGAACCGAGGAGCGGATGCGATTGTATCCAGTCTACGTGATGCTCACAATCAGCTGTATAAATCTCTCTGGTAGTTTGCTGCAATGTATTAGTCTGCAATTCACGGACTGACACATGGACTAAGTTGCTCTAAAGGCCTCCTGCCCACGGCCGTGACAGACTCTGGCGGCAGAATATTGCAGCGAGTACGTCACGGCGCCCTCCAAAGACCCCATACTCACCTCTCCGGATCCGCCGTGCAAGTCCCATCTGACTAGTCGGCATGCATGATGTGCCGGCAATGGCTAATGACAAGTAATCACGCCATACTTCCACTGTGAACACAGTGGAAATATCGCGTGACAGGCGGCTTTCATTGACTACAATGGAAGCCATCCGCACGTTTTTCCCGGGGTGATTAGAGTATGCCGCAGTTGCTTTCACGCTGCGGGATTCCATGGTAGAATTCCGCAGCGTGAACCTAATAGCTGCGGTTTAACGCCGCTGATTTCTGCCGCGTGAAACAGCAGAAATCCGTCCGTGGGCATTAGCCCTAACACTATAAAAGTTGTATCACCGAGGAGAGGATAAGAGTTAAAATGTAACTTTTATTGAAGTTGTAACTTTTTAGAAGTTTCAAACACCAAACTGTGTCAATTTATTTAGTGCTGCACTAAGGCCCAATGCACAAGGCGGACTTTTGCTGCGGAATCCGTGGCGAGCGCCTCACCATGGACTCCGCACCAATGTTCAGCCATAGCTTGCAATGCAAATTGATGCTTCCACGCACACCTGTAAGAATCGCAGCATGCTCCTTTTTTTGTGAGGGACTCACATGGATGGCTTCCATTGCAGTCAATGGAAGACGACTAATCCACGGCGATTTCAAAATGTCAATTATGAAATCGCCGCCGATCCACGTCATTGCCGAAGCAGCATTCTCTGCACTGCGCATGCACAACGGCCAACACATCTGCAGCAGATCTGGACAGGTGAGTAAGTGTCTCTGGCCAGGCACTGAGTCGGATCCCGCTGTGGGATCCGACCCGGCTGTGTGCAGGTGGTTTCACACCTGCATTGGGGACTCCACTTTCTTGCTCCGTTCGGAGAGCAGTAAAGAGGATTCCCCATGGTCAAAAAAAGCTCATTCTCTGGACGGGACAAACAGCGCCGGACAAGCCCCCTTGACTATAATGGGGTTTGTTCCCTTTCCGCCAAGCTGCCTGGCTTTTGGATGGAAGAAAATGTGCCGTATGCAGCGCTTTTACTTCTGGTAGTTTGGACCGGATCTGTGACGGAACCTCCGGCCAGAGGTTGTAGATATAATCACTAAGCGCTACAGTGATGTGATATAGCTGATGTAATAACTAAGCACTGCTCTATATATTCTATCAATGTGTATAGCACTAAGACCCTGCGTGTTCCAACGGGTCGGATCTCATCAAAGGTCTAAGAAACCAAAGTATGATATGTAATAAAAGTGCAAACTAGATACTTGTGTGTCCTGGCGAGTATAACGCGGCAAGTATTACCGCACAGCTTGGGGGATGGGAGGATATTGTGGCTTTAATATAGCGATATAATGTGAAATACGCCTCAGAGGGGGGGGGGGGGCTGCCATACTGAAGGCATAAAGGATATTGGCAGCTTCTTATGCAGGTCCTATACAAAAGCCATAGAGGCTAATGTCTGCCTCTAAGGATAGCTTCACACGGGAGATCGCGATATAGCCGCAAGTGCATCGTAGCAAAATCGCATCTCTGTTCACGTGATTTTTGAGCGCCAGCGCTTCTTTTTCTTGCAAAAACATTGCTGCCGCTTGCGATTTTAGAGCGCATTTTTTGCATGATTTTCTCGCGAGAAAGACAATAGGACTTTCTAATGTTAAAAATGCATCACACGAAAATCACAAGTTCGTGCGATGCGATAAAACGGAGGTTTCATAGGAAACCGGGACATAAAAAAGCAAACCGCTGAAACATGGGGCGAGCTGCAATGTATTTTTGTATCGCAACATCGCAGGAGTGAAAACAATGCAAATGGGAATGAAACCATTGAAAATCATTGTTTCATAATTCTGCATTTTCACCCACACTCGCATCGTGCGACAATCACGCGATCTTATCGTGAGTGTGAAGGCACCCAATCGCCCTCACACTGGCAATAAAAACGCGCAAGAAAATCACGAGCGGTAGGGATGTTATAGTGAGAAAAAGCATCGCTGGCGCTCAAAAATCGCGGGAAAAAGAGGCGATTTTGCCATGATTTTCTTGCAGCAAAACCCCGATCGCCAGTGTAAAGGAGCCCTGGAGTCTCTTTCAAATGGGCAACGGCGATATCGGCGCTACAAGATAGCTGCAGTATAGCAGCTTTGTACTTGTGATTTCGCAGCGTCAGTGATGCTTTTTCTTGCATCGCGTCGCCGCCAGTTGCGATTTTCTCACGCGATTTCATCCCAAGAAGGTTGATAGGACTTTCTAATGTTAAAATCGCACTGCATGAAAATTGCAAGTTCGTGCCGTCGATGCGATAAACAAGGAGGCTCCATAGAGAAACACGGGCTACAAAACATCGCAAGTTGCGGCTGTATAGAGCCCGCTGCAATTTTTGTTTCTAGCAACATGGCATCAGACAAAACATCACTAAGGTTACAGAACCCATTGGAAACCATGGGCTTCACATATAAGTGTTCTTTGAAGCGCTGTTGCTTTTTGCGCGATTTTGTAGCCTGTGTGAAAGCAGCCTTAGGCCGCATCCACACGGGCGATTCGATATCGACGCGAGAAAATGGCTGTGAGTAGTGCATCCAGCGCTGGCTCTGATTGGCTGAGCTGAGACCCTCAGCCAATCCCATCAGCGCTTCCAGGAAGATGGGATTTTTCAATCCTCAGCCAGAGAAGATGCTGAAGACCAGTGTCGGGGACCGGGAAAAGACGCCGACGGGCTGACAGCGCTTCTAGGTGATGTATTCCTTTTTTTTAAATTTTTCTCTGCAGCCAGGGGCTTATTTCGGGCTTTTACATTAGGATTTCCTACTGTCAATGTTGTATCGCACGAAAACTGCTTTTTTTGTGCAATATGATGCAACACATAGGAAGGCTCCATAGGGGAACATGGGCTACAAAACAGCGCAAATTGCGGCTGTATAGAGCATGCAGCAACATTGCAAGTCAAAAACCTCACGGTTTCGCGATATGCCCGCGACTTGCGATGTTTTGTAGCTCATATTTCCCTATGGAGCCTTCCCCTCTGTTGCATCGCACGAAAACATGATGCGGTGCAACTTGACAGTAGAAAATCCCAGCGTCAAAGCCCTAAACTAAGTCCTAGCTGCAGGAAAAAAACACATACATCACCTAAGCAGCGCTGTCCGCTCCGCTGAGTCATCTCCCCGGTCCCCAGCAGTTGTTTTCAGGCATGTCGTCTGGTCGCTCAACTTTTTAGCACCACTTGCGACTGAGGCCACCAAATTGTGGTATGGCCACAAGAAAACGCTGTGATATCGCACCGTCCACCGATATAGCGGCGCTTGTGTGAAACGGGCAACATCGCTACAAACCGCATGTATGTGAAGCCCATGGTTCCCAATGGGTTCTTTCACATGGGTTGTTCTGTAGCCCGCGTGGAAGAGGCCTTATGCAACTTTTGTCTGCAGCTGCTGTACCAACAACACACCAACGGTGGCAGTAACACGCTGCGGCCCCGGCTAAAGAATCATTTTATTTTAGTATGGCACTTGCTAACAATAGCCACATAAGAGGCAGACACTACCCTCCATTGAGAAAGGGGCATGCTGGGGGGTACCAAAAGGAAGAGGGTCTTTCATATTATAACAGTAAATTAAAGACACCCAAGTAAGCCTCTCAGCCCACAAGTACTGGGGGAATATGGGAAATCCTCGCTGCTTTATATCTGCCAGGACATGTATGCAGGTTTACCTGACTCGCTTAGTTATTATATGCACCTTGTCCCTGCAGGGTTAGTGATTCCATCTATGACAGGGTTACTGCAGTACTAAATAAATTGACACAAAGTTTGGTATTTGAAACTTTAAATACATTTTTTTAAAGTTCCGTTTCATCCCTGATCCTCTTCTCAGTGATACAATGTGTCAGTCTGGAGTCCAGGCTGTACGGCTCACAGAGCATTGCCTCGTCAGAAAACTAGGTCCGTTGCTCTACTGACAGCAGAATCGGTTTACAGCTATGAAGATGCTCTCACGGACCCTGAAAATGAAACAAAGTCCTGTAGAAAGTTCTACAGCTTTTCATTTATTTAGTGATTGTATTTAGCTGCATGGAAACCATGTAAAGCACAACACACAAGTGATAAGAGTGATAGTGATAATTCCAGCAAAGATAGACGGTAAAGGCAGCACTCCGCACAGCGATACGTAATCAATATGTGACCTTTATTAAGTCCATGCTCCTAAGTGTCAGCAACGTTTCAACCCTGACCGGGTCTTTTTCAAGCTGTGCGGAGTGCTGCCTTTACCGTCTATCTTTCCTGGAATTACATGGGATTTGGGATCCAGTCCCTCCTAAGGCGTGCACCAATTACCATATAGGTATTTGGAAGTGTGGTGAGTGCTGATGACAGAAGTACAGTTTTAGTGATAAGAGTGATAAGTTATAAGTGATAAGAGATAAGAGTGATAAGTGATAAGAGTGATAAGTTATAAGTGATAAGAGTGATAAGTTATAAGTGATAAGAGTGATAAGTTATAAGTGATAAGAGATAAGAGTGATAAGTGATAAGAGTGATAAGTTATAAGTGATAAGAGTGATAAGTGATAAGAGTGATAAGAGTGATAAGTGTGATAAGTGATAAGAGTGATAAGTTATAAGAGTGATAAGTTATAAGAGTGATAAGTGATAAGAGTGATAAGTGATAAGAGTGATAAGTTATAAGTGATAAGAGTGATAAGTGATAAGAGTGATAAGTTATAAGTGATAAGAGTGATAAGTGATAAGTGATAAGAGTGATAAGTGATAAGTTATAAGAGTGATAAGTTATAAGTGATAAGAGTGATAAGTTATGAGTGATAAGTTATAAGTGATAAGAGTGATAAGTTATAAGAGTGATACGTTATAAGAGTGATAAGTGATAAGAGTGATAAGTGATAAGAGTGATAAGTTATAAGTGATAAGAGTGATAAGTTATAAGAGTGATAAGTTATAAGTGATAAGAGTGATAAGTTATAAGTGATAAGAGTGATAAGTGATAAGTTATAAGTTATAAGAGTGCTCGCAGAGGTTTTCTGCTATAATGTGCAATGAAAGTGTCAGAAAGCTGAAGGACATTGTAGTTATCTAAAAATGTTTAATTAGAAAATCTTACCATATCAGCGGATGTTGTGGAGGAAACCACCCAAACTATATCACCTCGTTTAAGGTTAAGTTCATCATCATTCGCTGCCTCAAAATCATGCAGCGCTTCAGCCTGGAAATACATACAAAGGAACAAAAGAAACCCTGTGAGCAATATAGTGACATGGTTCGTATAATCAGGTACATTCAGCTGGGCTATTCTATGATCTGCATGGGAATATTCCAACCATAGGAGCATAGTCTATATTATTGACTGCTATATGTAATATAAAGTCAGTCCACTATAATTAACTTCAGGGACGGCCTGGTATAGGAATCCTTCTAGTACCCCTAGTGATGTGGTAGGGCATTCTGGGTGATCATGGGGACTGCAGCTACTAGACAGCAGGCAATCTGCTCATCGTCTTCCAGGGTACTCCACCTCTTTAGCCTTTATAACATTAAATGCATATAATAGTAATATAATACTGGCAAACGAAGGGAAGTAGAACTTCATTAGTAACCTAACATAATAGATATTAAATAGAAAAGAACAGACTTTACTTTTAGGACGGCTTCACGCGGCGCATTTATGTGTTCACAGAGAATATAACCCATTGATTTCGGTGGGCTCATTCACATTTTCTTTTTCTATACGCAAATTTCGTGTGTCCGTAAGTAAATGTAACATTCTCTACTATTTTGCGCACCAAAGGTCCCCATACAAGTCTATGAGGTGTGCAAATGAACAAAGAGGGGCGCTGCTCACTGCGGAATTACATGGGAAAAAGAAGACATCTGGAACTCATTAGGATAAGCAGCCATTTAAATCGGCGCGTGTCCGTCTGCTGCATGCAAGGCGCCAAAAGCGACAGTAAAATATGCTAATACGCAAGCAGAAAAGACTTGTTCATTGCGTAAATATGTTGTGCTGAGTCGTGCGCAAAACACATATGCCGGAGTGAAACCGCCGGATACTCCATGCTTTGCTTTTCTCGCCGAGTCTAAATGCTGCGGCATTGTGTATGTTCTGCAGGCTCTGAGGTCGCCATCGTCACTTCTCTACCCTTGGGACCTCTGTTCTCTTCTCACATGGCAGGATTACTATGCCCTGAAGAGTCCGCTGAGGTCGCCGTGTCACCAGCGATGCCAGCACAATACTTGTATGACCACAAGACTTACAGCGTGATGATGAGGGGAGAAACACAAAACTAGGTGTTAACTAGTGTCATTATCTTGTGATCAGAGTCTATACAGATGCGAGGCGCACCAGGTACGCCGCGCTACATAGTAGCATCCATAGCCCCGTGTAACAAATGGTTCAGTGTGATTGACGGAAGAACATGCAACCGCTTCTATTTAAATGTAAAGAAAAAGTTAGGGGGAACTTGTCACGTGCCCACAGCGGTAAAAAGTAAGTTCTGGTGCAGCGGTGGGTGACACCACAGAAATCGGTCTTTTTCCAGATTGCCATGCACACGCTGCACCATAGACTTGTACGGGAGAGCGCACATATGGCAATGTGAAAAGTGCAGATTTCTGTGCTGGATCCAGGGAGCGGGTGAATATAAAAAATATGACCTTTTGGTCACCTTTTATTACATTTTTTCGTGGTGACCAAAAAAGCGCAATTCTGGCGTTTACTTTTTTCTGACAATATTCGCCATACGTGGTAAATAATGCATTACTTTGATAGATCAGATTTTTATGGACACAGTGATACGAAATATGCTTTTTTATATTAATATGGGAAAGGGAAGGGGGTTACACTTTTACTTCTTTTATTTTTTTCCAATAATTAAAAAAAACGTTTTCTACTCAGTTTTACTTTTTTTAGTCCCCCAAAGGGAACTTGAACTTGCCATCATTTGATAGCTTATACAGTACAATGTAATACCACAGTCTTACATTATACCACATTTTGACAGGCAGTCTTTGAAGACGCACCTTCATAGACATGTATTCATGGCATACCTGGGGCCTTCAGCAGGCCTCCAGCTGCCATGGAAACCAACAGCACCCTGTAATGTCACCGCAGGGGAGGCTGTTTGGGACCCCTGAACAATGATCAGGCATTGTAGAGGGCTAACAGCTGCGATCAGTGTTAACGTTGATCGCACTTGTTGCAGGCGGGTGTCGGCTGTCACGGACAGCCGACACCCACCTTGTTTGAAGGAGGAT
Organism: Eleutherodactylus coqui; assembly: GCF_035609145.1. Classification (NCBI taxonomy): domain Eukaryota; kingdom Metazoa; phylum Chordata; class Amphibia; order Anura; family Eleutherodactylidae; genus Eleutherodactylus; species Eleutherodactylus coqui. The sequence continues at coordinate 33,711,563 of NC_089848.1, read as the reverse complement.
CAGCTCACCATCCCATTTTATATAAACCCAGCACACCCAGGACATTAATGAATGCCTTATGGGGTTAAAGTGCTGCAATACCACACACAACCTGTGGACAGAGGAGGCCTTGCTTGTAGAAGAAAGCAGCCATGTTTTTCCACTTCACTACATCCCCTTTAAGAGAATTTCTCTAGCTACTCAAAGCATTTTAATCTGCTTGATTAAAAAGTCTTTTTTAATCAAAAAAGTAGCTTTTGTTTTCCGTATAGATCGTGGTAAAAAAGAGCAGATCTGGGCTTTGCTAGACTCAACAAACTTCACATAATGGCGGATGCCATTTGGATTCCAACATTTGGTATTATGACCTTCAGATGGAGAACTAAACTGAAGAAACTCTGGCATCTACTTCCATCCCGACATGTTACTTCACATAACAAATCACCCTCTTTCTGGACACTTTTGCATCATGTTCTATAAGGGTATGTACAAACCACTCTCGAGGTCACGTCCGAGTCCGTTAAAGTCTGCGGTCATGAATACATTGGAATATATACAGTATATAGGTATCTGCTGTTAAGGTTTTCAATAAGAGTGAAATATGGAAGGATGAAAAAGATGTCTAGAAACTACATTGTGATTGACAGTAAGACCAACATGGTGGCAATCAACTGTACAAAATAACAACCCGACCTTATAGAGGAAGCCGGTAGGCGGCTCCTGAGATGTAGCGCTCTCCGATGTGGGAAGATTGTCACTTTCACTAGCGCTGCCTTCAACTTGCTCAACAGAAGAATCCGGGACGGCATCAATGTCCTCTTTAGGCTCTTCGAGACTTTTTCCTTCATCTTCTCCTTCATCTTCATGATTTGATGCTGGTTCTATTACTACTGATGGTATGCAGGTAATGTCCTGCTAATGCAATAGAGATATATAGATGATTAAAACAAATGTCATTGTCTAAGGGGATACTAATAAAATTAACATAAAATATCTTATTTTTAAATTAAAATTCTAAAACTGTACCAGATGTGAAGCCCATACTGTGTGCTCAATGAGGCTGCAATGTCGCTAATGGACCTCTTTTGTGGTGCTCTTGGCTTTCTAACATATGGCAAAAAAAAGTGTCCAAGACTCCGGTGTATCTTGGGTGCTTACTGGATTCTGTAGCACTTGCTTGATTGCTCTAATTGGCCCTAATTTTCTAAAGGTCTACAACAGATTAACCCCTTAGTGACCAAGCCTGTTTGCGCCTTAATGACCAGGCCAAATTTTGCAAATCTGACATGTGTCACTTTAACATGGAAAAACACCAGAAAGGTTTTGCATATCCAAGCGATTCTGACATTGTTTTTTCGCCACATGTTGTACGTCATTTAGTCGGAAAAATTAGACCGATAGAATTTGTGTTTATTTATTAAAAGCGCCAAAATTGGGAAAATTTTGAAAAAAATCGTCATTTTTTCACATTTACAACTGCAATATCTTAAATATGTGCAAACATAATATAGAAATTTTTGCTAAGATTTATATTTCCACCCGTTTACTTTATTTTGGGCGCACATTGGAAAAACTTTTGTTTTTTTTAAAAACCATTTAGGAGACGTACAAATTTAACATTACTTTTTAGCATTTTGAGGAACACTTTGTTTTCCTACACCAAGCCAAGATTGGAAAGGCTCATAGGAGTCAAAATGATAGATACCCTCACAAGTGACCCCATTTTAAAAACTACACCCCTTAACGTATTCACTGAGGGGTGTCATGAGTATTTTGACCCCACAGTTTTTTTCAGGAATTAATTCAATTTAGAGGAGAAAAAGTAAAATTTCATATTTTTGCAAATCTGTCATTTTAAAGACATATTTTTTTCCTATAGTTCACATGAAAATAATGATTTACACCCCAAAATGGATACCCCTATTTCTCCCGTGTTCAGAAATATACCCATTGTGGCCCTAATGTTATATCTGAGTCCACAACGGGGCCCAAAATGTAAGGAGTAGTCTGTGTCTTTTAAAACAGAAATTTAGCTTGAAGTCCTTTTAGGCCCCATTGCCCACTTGTAGAGTTCTTGAGCGCCCAAAACCATATAGAACCCCCACAAATGACCCCATTTTGAAAACGAGACTCCTTAACGAATTTATCTAGGGGTGTACTGTGTATTTTGACCCAACAGTTTTTGAATGAATTCAAGCCAAGCAAAAGGAAAAAATTGTGATTTTCGTTTTTTTGGCAATTCTGTCATTTTAAAAACAGCTATTTTTGTACAGCACACATATGAATGAACTTTGGGAAAGTATTTTTACAAGTACCTTTTATTCCAGAGACATTTTGCATACAGCACTAAATCTGCAATGTAGTTTTCTAACCCTCCTGGTGGCAGTTTGTGCTTAAGTAAATCACTCCTCAGTAAGAGAAGAGAAAGGTGCATCTGCCATCTTCCTCGAGTTTTCAGAATGACCACGGGCATAACTATAGGGGATGCGGTTGCACCCAGACCCAAGAGCCTTAGAGGGGCCATAAGGTCTCTCTTCTCCATATACAGACCCTGATACTATGAATAAAGCATTAGAGTTGGGGGCCCTGGTACAGGTTTTGCGTTGGGGCCCAGGAGCTTCAAGCTACGTCTCTGTGTTAGGGGGTTAAGAGAAGTTGGGGGCCTCAAGATAAACTTTTGCACCCGGGCCCATGAGCCTTTATCTACAACCCTGACAGTGACCATCCACACTAGTCCTACTCTTACAAAGCATCAGCATGAACATACTCGTGTGCGGCTAATTCATATTTAATTAGAAAGTCTATAGGAGCAGGAAACACGGTCACAGACTCGGGGCTTAAACAGGCAGGCGAGCTTTAGTCCGTTATATGGCTGCGAGAATCACGGCCGCATAACGGGACCAAACAAAACCATGTTTAATGATTTCAATGGTTTCGTTTTCCCCATCGGGATTCTGATGCGTTAATACGACTTGCCAGAACAGATACGACCATCTTCCTGCTTCTTTTACAAACTTGAGCAATAGCGCAGAGTTTGAATAGTTAAAAGAAAACCCGGTTCCTGCGCTAATCTGCTTGGTAGCGGCGAGCGTATCAGCACATGCACCCGTGTGTTTTTGCCCTTACTAGATGTTTACTGGACTGGACCGCCTACGGCCCACGAGCACAATTCATTCAGGCGCCCACTGTACAGTCCAGGGCAAAAACACATGGACGCACGCGCTCTCCACTATCCGTTACAGAACTTATTAGCGCATGAACTGTGTATTTTTTAATTTCGGACTATCCGAACTCCGCTTTATTGCACACAAGTTTGGAAAAAAATCAGTGTGAAGATAAGGCCCGCTGTATGTCTCTCGCACAGAGTATTAACGGGCGGGAATACCGCTGGTGAGAACAAAACCATTGAAGTCAGCGGTCTCGCTTCGTCCCGTTTTGTGGCCGGGATTTTCACAGCTGCATAATGGGACTAAAACACAACCATCTGTTTAAGCTATAAGGCTGCCTTCACACGGGCGAGACAATCGCGCAAGATTTGTGTGTTGTGAGATGCACAAATATGAACGCCACTCTTTTCAATAAGGTCATACACATGAGCGATATTTTCCTGCATGGCACCGCGAAGGAAACAAATCGCGGCATGTTCCATCTTTCTGCGTGATCCATTGTTTTCAATGGGGTCAGTGGCACATCGCACCGTGTGCAAACAATGGGAGAAACTCCACAATCCTCCACCGTGACTGACAGGTCGATATATCCCCAAAGTGATGATGGTGAATCATGGCCCCATATCGCACTCACCCGGGGGAAGTTAGCCTAAGACTGGGTTCATGCGGGACGGAATTGACACGGAATTTCCATGCAGAATGTCCGTATGCCAATTCCGCCCGCGGTACCTATTCCCGGGATTAGCCAGCAAAGTGGACGGCATTTTGCAAAAATCTCATCCACACGCTGCGGCCAAGCCGGACTGAAACTGACAGGCCGCACGAAAAACAAAGATGCAGCATGTCAATTCTTTCTTTATTTCCGCAGTGGCCTCTCTCCTCTCTATGGGGAGAGATGGTTGCAGTGGAGATGCAGGAGGCGAAGCCGTTTCAGAAGCTGCGGACGCGGATTTTGAAGCTGTGCTAATCCCACGGAAATCTTGCTGTTTTTCGGTGTGGGCCAAGCCGCGAGATTTCCACAAGATTTCTGTCCCGTGAGAACCCACCCCTAGAGTGCAGAATAGTTACAAAATGCTGCAGCAACCCCAATAGAAATGGAAATTTGAAATTGAGAATTACTGTATCTCCTATTTTCAAAGAGTAATAAGTGAAGGATAGTTTTCTAATTTTAGAGACAAATGAGGGTCCCTCTGTACAGCGTAGGTGCAGCCCGCCCCAAGTATCCGAATACCCAACTGGGTAAACATTTTAACCATATAGTCAAAAAGGGAGACAAAAAAAATCTTTTCTTTTTTTGGAGTATGTGCTGTGACCTCTGGGTGTAATCTAGTTACATGAGATTGTTATTATATTATCCCCCCCCCCCCCGCCCCACATACACGCACATTGTATTTACCATTTTTTAATACATTGACAGTTAAGGAAGGCGGAGCCTAGGATAGGAAGATAGTGTCCGGCCTCCGGATGTGCCTCCGTATAACTTCAGCCACTCTATGTGTCTTCATGAACAGATAAATTAGCCACTTTATTAGATGGAGGTGTAGTCTGACATATATGCTGCCTGTCTGTATATACTGCAGCGGATGCACTGTGCCATATGCTGCTCGCGTGGGGTTGAGAGGATAGGGGCCCACTCCTGGCTCAGAGCCCATCGGGGGATTCACCTGTGGGCCAGTTCGAGCCTGCGCACGTCAATGGGACAGTTTGCAGTACCATTCCAGCCTGCTGTGCGGTGTACAGATCTGTGTTATTAATGGCTGACCGTGGCTCTAGCATACAGCTAGTCCGTGGTGTCGGACCCCTGCCAATCTAATTTTGATGACCAATATTATATTCCTGGAAGACCCCTTTAATTTGCAAGAAAAAAGAAAATAACTTGGACAACCCCTTTAATTGTTACCTGGGTGACGTCGGTGTCTTTAGCGCTGTCTGGCTCGGGTTCTTTCTCTTCTTCTTCAGCAGTTGGAATGGGTTCCACAACCGTTTCTTCGGTGCTCTCAGGTTCTGTCTGAAATAGCAAGCGGGAGGTCTGCATGAATGCCGATACACGGCGACCGGAGTGTTACAGTCTGATGCTTATGAAGTAGCAGCAAACCCTACCCTTGAACTCTATAGATATTGGATGTAATGCAGTTCAATGGGTTTTCAGGCACTTTACATTGACGACATATCTTGCAGAGGTAGCAGCGAACACGTCACATACATGTGCTACGGAAAAGCTGAGACTCGTATTTTCGTACCGCAGACGGCCGTTCAAAGTGAATGGCAAGAGTCATGCTATCCAAGCAGCGTAGTACCGTGCAGCATGTCTATGGCGTCCGTCTTGCACGCCAGCTGTAGTGCTTGGCACTAGAGGCGCGTATTTGTCAAGTATTGCGGTCAGCCTCGTTTAAGTGAATTCCAGACTCGGCCTCCGGATGGCGCCAGCACCGTATTTAAAAGAAAGATAAAGGAACATCCCATCATGCTGCATTTCAGAGCTAGACCAATCACACATTAATGTCATACTAGACCTCAGAAAAACCCTTTAAGTAGAGAAAAAAACCATCATATTTCATTGTTCTTGTGTTCCCTCGTTATCTCTTCGTCACACTTAGGCCGGCTTCACACGGGCGAGATTCTCGTGCGAGATGTGTGCGTTGCAAGACGTGTAATACTTGCATGAATATGAACCCCATTTGTTTTAATGAAGTCATACACACGAGTGATACGGGAAAAACAAATCATGGCACGTTGTATCTTTTGGTGTGCCCTGGCATCACACATTGTTTTCAATAGGGCTGGCGGCAGGTCTCCCCATTGGAAACAATGAGTTAACCCTTTCCAATCCACTGTCTGACATCTAAAGACATTCTGATTGAAGGCTGTACAGCTCCGATGTTGGAAGACGTCCGGCAGGGTATTCTTACTGTATATTACTGGCCACTCTGTTGTTGGGGGCCTCTCCAGCATGTCACATACCGCAGTACTGGCTCTAGCCAGCAGATGGCGCCATTGTATAATGGCAGAAGGAGAAAGCCCCCTAGGAAACCCTGAATCCAAAATTGGATTGCAAAGGGTTAAGCGTAGCGAGGGCACACCAAAAGATGGGAGACACTCTGCGATCCTAACAGCCGCAGCGCAGGAACTCTACTTCCCTGAAGTGATGCGAGGCGGTTCTGATTTTAAAAAGCCGTGCACCCGCGAGGACATCGCATGTTAGTGAGCGCCATGTTGGGCTGTGATTCACGGCCCGATATTACACTCGCCCGTGTGAAGTTAGCCGTAATCTCACTACTTCATGTCCTCAAGCTGAAATCATTTGTCCAAGTGACCAACATTCAGGCTGGGCTCACATGATCATAATTCGCGGCCTGAATGTTGGTCACTTGGACAAATTATTACGCAATGACATTGTGCACTTGTTGCGTGGCGCTCATCGCCTTGTCCTATCTTAGCGAGTATGCGCACAAAATAAGTGCCAAGATTAAACATGCTATGAGTGTTCTTCCGCAGTACTTCTGGCTGAGTACACTGTAAGGGCTCTCTCACACAAGCGTTTTCTACTGCGCATTATACGTACGGGTTTTGCGCGCATAATATGTGGAAACTAACCGGTAATGGTGTCTATCACACACAGCACGGGTAATGCGTGCGCAAAAAAGAACGCAAGAAGCACTATGTATGTCCATACATGCCAAGATAGTGTATAGGGATTTGTCGGTACTGCTGCGTGCCTCCGCGCGGGCAATATACGGTAATACGCTCGTGTGAGAGAGCCCTAAGTACAGGATAGAAGAGTGTTTATCCAAAATACACCATATTTCTAAAGCTTTTCCTCTTGTTTCATGGCAGATTAACCTCTGAGCTGAAATACCATAAAGGCAGAGTGTTCTTCCATGTGACTCCATTATAGCGGAGGTCTGCTTTAACAACCCCATATAAGGCCGCCTGCAGACAGCCGGTTGGATCCAGCAGCGAGAAGTCTCGCCGCGGGACCCGACCCGAGGGCCTGCAGAGAGCAGCGTGTACTCACCTGCGCCCCGCAGCTCTGGATCTTTCATGTGCCGGCTGCCCCGCACAGAAATAGAACATGCTGCGGTTTGTTTGGTGCGCGAGATTTTGCGCGGCCAAACCGCAGCCGTCTGCCTAGGATTGCGTTTGCTAACGCAATCCTATGGCAGCTTCCAAGGGCGGAAATTCCGTATGCAGGTGGCCTAAGAGGTAAAGACTGACTGCTAGGGTGACATCACATCATGACATTTTCTCAGCAGACTGTTTTGCCATTGTCTTCCTCACTTATCTTTTGCTCTTCAGCCAGCTTTACCAACTTCAGAAGGATGGAAGTCAACCTGGAGCTGCTACCTGAACCCTGTGGGGATTGAACTCATAACCTTCAGAGCTGAGCACTGTACTTAACACTCTGCACCACACAAAGCTCTTAACACCCCCTTAATATAAAATACCCTAGTAGGGAACATTGAGAACCATTCTTCGATTAGCTAAAGACAGATGATGGGTGACAAAAATATCAGTAGAATAAGTAGCAATAAGCAATAGAGTTAAAAAAAATGCATCAACTGTTGTGGAACAATCAGCAGCGGAAGCCGGACTAAATATGTGAAGAGCAGAAAGAAATCACCGAACCGCCTCGCAACAAGCCACACAGTTACCAGCTCTAGATGGGCACAAACACATGGGCATGCAGTACTCCCGTTATGTGGCCGTGATAATCACGAACGGTGCGCCGCTCTAAAGATTAGTGGACTTTAAAAACATATTGCGATCATGCCACGGAATTGTAAGGAGAATTTATGTGCTTATCAAAGAGAACATGATCCCAGATCTCGTGCAGAAGTCTGGGCCCAGGAGAAATACAAATCACACCAGCCTGTGCAGTATCAGATGATTTCTAATGTATTTAAAGGTGCATGTGGTTTATATACCATAAATGACATCACAGGAAAAGTACATACCTCCAAGATTAATAAGAATACATGATGGGGTAGAACTAAAATGTTTAACATAAGTTAGAGCTTTTAAGGTGTTACTATACAATAACATACAATGAGACCGTTATGAATTCAGTGAAAAGGAATGTAAGAGACTTATCTTCTGTCTGTCCCAGTACCATGCACGGCTATAGAAAGCTTTCGTTTAACCCCTTCACTACTTATAGCACCATGCTATATCTTTCTAGTCCAATAAAAGAACAATTAACTGATACATTGATCCAGAATTTTCTTAACAGGAATCAGGAACAGAATTCTCACCAATTATAAAATGACACAAAATTGTTACCAAAAATGTGTTTTATTTTTTTTTGGACAAAATGTTTGTGTTTCTTACGGAGTTTTGGTGCCAATTCCAAACTTTGGCTCAGATCTTGAGTGTCCGGAACAGATTTCCAGACAGTAACCAAAGGCTTTATTCACACAGACGAGTGCGCTCCATTTTTCTGCAGATCCCGCAGGAACGGCTTCCATTGAAATCAATGGAAGCCGTCCCCGCCGCGGCACACCCGCAGCTGTCACTGTGGAGCTGCCACGGGTTCACAGGAAAGCAGGGGATTCAAAAACAAGCACTTTGTGTGCCCCGAGCACATCACCCAATGCTCCCAGAAGCATCCGCCGTGTTGAAGAAAGAAGATCCGGCCGCGTCAGTGGAGACCCACGCTGGATCCGGAGAGGTAGGAAACTGTCTTTTTCTCCTCGTGTCCTCGGGCACGCACGGATACCGCTGCAGGATTCAGCAGGTGGACATGAGGCCAATGCATCCTTCAGTTTCCAGCATGCACAAACTAAACGATGAATGAATTCTCATTGGTCGTCCAGTCGGGGCGTACATTTACACTGAGCGATAGTCGTTCAGATTCCCGCTAGATGAGGTAATTTGAATGATTTATTGGCCTGTGTAGTACAGCCCTTAGATTAGTTCTCAGTGTGGCGTCAGACGAGCGGATGCATAAATACAATCGTCTCAGGGCAACGTATTTGGGCAGTGACTGAGGTTGATTTGTGTGCGTATCGGTGCATAGTAGTGCACTTTTTTGCGCACTCAGGGCCTGTTCATATGTGCGTGAGATACTCCTCTGCCCAGATTTAAAAGCCTATTTAAGGGCTCCTTTCCATTGGCAAAAGCGATATTGCTGCGAGAAAATCGCAATGTTAAAATCGCAACGCTGCAAAATCGCAAGTTTTTGCGTTGCGATGCGAGAATCTGTTTTGCCATTGCCCTGTATGGGCGACAGAAAAATGCAAAACGCTGAAACAATCTTCCTGCTGCGATTTTTTTATCCTCGCATCGCAGCTCGCCCTTTAACACCGCTAGTGGAAAGTTTGTCATAGAACAACATGGGTGGGACTTACCTGCGAGCGCTCACACTGAGCATCACACTGAAAACGTGCGATTACCTCACCAGTGGAAAAGAGCCCTTAGGTCTCATGTCCACGGGGAAAATCAGGCCCGCTCCGGATCTTCTTTTCGCCGCGGCTTCATCTTCTCTCCATCGTGGCCGGATCTTCTTTCTTTGGCCCAGCGGATGCGCAGGGCACGTCGGTTGCGTCGGAGAGAAGATGGCGCCGCGGCGAAGGGAAGATCCGGAGCAGGTGAGTAAATTCCGCGGATCCAGACGGCTTCCATAGGCTTTAATGGAAGCCTGCGGGAGCCGTCCCCGCGGGAGACCCGCAAGAAAATGGAGCATGGTCCAGATTTTTTCATGCTCCATTTTTAAAAAAAATCACTTTTATTGACGATCCGCGGGTATTTATCTACCCGCGGGTGGTCAATGCATCCCTATGGGATGCGGATCCGTGGGCAGGAGAAGAGTTAAAATCCGCTGCGGATTTTAATTCTTCTTTTGCCCGTGGACATGAGGCCTTAGGCTCACACACACTTGCGTTTTTTTAACACTGGGATATCGCTGTTTTTTTTTAACGCATCGCAAGTTGCAATTTTTGTGCAATGTGTTTTTAACATTAGAAAGTCCCATTGACAATCACATGAAAAAACTGTGCAAGAAAACGCAAGTGTGCCGGAGCCCTTAATCTAATGATATGTGCTTTTTACTGCAGTTTTGCGCAGCATATTATATTGCGCATGCATTTTCTCACCTACCATAGACTTTTTTGGTACGCAAATATGCAGAAAGATAGAGCAGGACCTTTTTTTTTTGCTCGTGACCGAAATGCACACACATTGACATCAATCTATTCTCCTGTATTGTATATTTTACATGCGCAAAAAACGCACGCAGACACGTCCGTCTGAAGCTGCGCTCATTGTGAATTCAGTGTTCTATAGAGTCTCTAAAGGCCCATTTAGACGGGACGAATGCCGGGCAAACAATGCCCAACACTTTCCCCCACACATACTCGCTCTCATGCTGTTGCATAGGAGCTAGTATCGCTGCGCCCCTCACCATTGACATAACATAGCGGCCGTTCAGTACTGACCGGCTGCTATTTACACTGAGTGATCTGCGTTCAGCTCATCGTCCAGTATTTAGGCTGCATAAAATTCTGAATGCTGATCCTCAGTGTAAATAGCAGCCGTTCAGTACTGAACGGCCGCTATGTTATGTCAATGGAGAGGGGCGGGGGAGCGAGAGGAGCGAAATCTCCTCCTGCGGCCCCATTCCCCTGCTGGCCACTCTGTGAGCAAGCCAGCGATACTAGCTCCCATGCAACAGCACAGAAGCGAGTGTATGCGGGGATGAGTGTCAGGCATCATTTCCCTGGTGCCCGTTAGAGGGGTATATTCTGGTCTGGATGGGTATAGTCTGGCCTAGGTTATTTTACACCCCTGGGTATAGTTTGGCCTAGGCCATAATACACCTGGGGTATAATCTAGCCTAGGCCCTTTTAACCCTGGGTATATTCTGGACAGGGGGCTAATTTGGCTTATTACACCGGTACAAAATACCGGAAGAATAAACACTGCATGCAGAGCTTTTCCTTCGGGTATTTTCAGCTGGTTCTGTAAAGAACCTCCGATCGGAGGTCCAGAAACCGATGTCAGACCACTCTAAAGACCCATTTACACGGGCCAACAGTCTCTTCAGCGACTGCACAAGCGCTGATGTCACCAATAAGTTCATCCGCGCTCGTGTAGAGCATTGACACTGAAAGTTCTGCCGGTGGCTCGTAGGCTTCTTGTCTGCTTCTAGCTCTGTCCTTCACCTCCTATGGGAAGCGCTGAGTGGGGCGCTTTTACATGGAACGACGAGCCAGGGAGTGCTAACAAGGTTTTTTAAGCAGACCGAAAAGTTAGCTTAACCAACTCCATACGAGTGGGCGATATTTTTTTTTGCTTTCACCCTGAACAATTATTGCATACTTTCACTCACTTGGACGAATTTTGTGTGGTAATCCTTGCATGTAAATGGGCCTTCACAGTGTTATCATTGTGATTAATGTACAGATCATGAGGCGGAGTGAGGATTACTTTGTATTACTTTATCGTGTCTTTGTTTAGTTTGTAAAAACATAACATAAAGCTTATTCCAAGAAGTTTCCGTAATGGTCAATGATGAATGAAGTATTGTACATGGGGCGGGATCACCTTCACGTGTAATAGGCAGGAAAGGAAACACATCTGGAACAAATGTAAGGACATGAGTCCAGCAGGACTGTGCCTCGCAGGCAGACACCTACCTGGCCGCCCTCGGGGTCAGCTTCATCCTCTGGCTTCACATCTTCAGATTCTGTAGTTTCCTTCACAGGAAGGAAGCAGTGTAACAGCCATGTCAGATCTGATCATCAGTAATGTGTGAATGTAGGGATGACCATGGGATGGAGGATGATGTAACGGGCAATAAATTATGAATGGAATCATTTTAAGGTGACACAATAAAAAAAAAATTAATGAAATGTATAAAAATGGAGATGTCTTACTTATACCTGGTTTGTCTTAGAACTGGTTCTGGCCGCCACAGTTTGTGTCTTCTGACACAAGTAAGGCTGATAGATAGATAGATAGATAGATAGATAGATAGATAGATAGATAGATAGATAGATAGATAGATAGATAGATAGATAGATAGATAGATGGATGAGATAGATAGATGTGAGATATGAGATAGATGAGAGATAGATAGATATGAGATAGATGAGAGATAGATAGATAGATATAAGATAGATAGATATGAGATAGATATATTAGATAGATATGATAGATAGATAGAATACACTATACATCTATCTCTCATCTATCTCCTATTTATCTATCTATCTATCTCATATCTATCTATCTATCTCATATCTATCTATCTATCTCATATCTATCTATCTCATATCTATCTATCTCATATCTATCTATCTATCTATCTATCTATCTATCTATCTATCTATCTATCTATCTATCTCATATCTATCTATCTCATATCAATCTCTCTATCTATCTCTCTATCTATCAATCTATGATGGCTGTGGTTCATTCTCGAGCATTGCTCAGCCATTTAATGCAGCGCTCGATAAAGCAATCACAGCCATAGCATTGGTCCATCCAGAGCTGCATTGATTGGCTAAACCGTGGCACTCAAAGAACCAATCAACAGCATCGCGTTGTGGAGGCTTGATTTATGAATTGGTTGTGAGCCGAGGCTAGCCAATTCGTAAATCCCGCCTCCACAACACGATGGCTGTGATTGCTTCATCGAGCGCTGCATTGATTGGCTGAGCAGCGCTCGAGAACCAATCACAGCCATCGCTTCTTGGAGGTGGGATTTATGAATCCAAGAATCAGGCAGTGATGTTGTACGAGCAGCTAGGAGTGCGCGGACCTCTGGAGAGCATCATGAAGGACCTGGGGCGAACCTGCTAGGTAATGTATTCCTTTTTTTATGTAATGCAGCTAGGGCTTATTTTCAGAGCAGGGCTAATATTTCAAGCTTCCCCGAAAAGCCCCCAAAATCAGGGTAGAGCTTATTTTCAGGATAGGTCTTATTTTTGGGGAAACACGGTAGTAAGTTGTAGGACCTGTGAGCTGAGGGCAGAGATACAGTGCTGATTGGGAGACAAGCCCTATGCATGCTGGGAGTTGTAGGTAACAGTCTGTTGTTGTGTTTACTGCATAAGTGATACATATAAAAACAGCCATAGATGAATGGCTACACGGGACGAAGAGGAGGGTCCAGTGTGACAGGTTGCCGCTACTTCGCTGTACCTTTAAGTGTGCTTTGCTATGCTCCTTCTGTTAGTAACTGATGTTTTTGCCCTCCTGTTTGAAGTCCAGGTTAGTCCAGGAAGAATGAAGACCACCTAACTTAGTTATGGCTTCACAAGAACATTAACAAGTACGGTATGTCTGTATGACATTAGCAGATGGAAACATGGCCACCAAATTGTCCACATCCCACATCAACCGCTCCCCACCTGCAACTGTGTTCATATAAGAGAGTAAACTCTCAAAAGATCCACCTGACCCAGAATATGACCGTCAGCATTATGGAGCGAGCGGTATAAAAGGTATGACTTGTAGCAATCTCCTATAACAAAGACAGCCTGTATCAATGCTGTGATATGAGAGACATCATCAAATATTCGTGCTTAGCAGAGCCATCTAATAGGAGGGCCCCGTATTACAGAAGCCCCATGTTACAGTAGGAGAAGGAGGAAACAGCATGATACTAAAACTAAGTAATTAAAACAAATATTTGGAACTATGTTGGAGCACATGCTGCGGATGGAAAACTTCTGCACCCAGCCAGGCCCTGAAACGCGTGCTAATTATAAAACGAGATGTCTAGTTGGAGTGTTTGCTTTATCCATTAATTAACTTTTGCAGACTGCAATTATACTGCGCATGCTGTTTTATCATTAATCGGTTTGGCATATGACAGTTTTTCAGATAAGCAGAAACAGAACTCTGTTGATTATACAGCAGACGTGCATTCTGTAAGTGCTCTTGTTTTTTGTAGTTGTCCAGACCATTAGTCACCTAATGAATTATCTATTAAAGGGAACCTGTCAGCTGGAACATACTGTCCAAACCACTGGCATGATGTTAAAGAGCAGGACGAGCCGAGCAGATTGATATATAGCTTTATGAGGAGGGATATCTCCTTGGCAGCTGTCTGTGTATGTACAGTCCAGAGGGCGGTCCTATCAGTGATTGACAGCTGTCTGTGTATGTACAGTCCAGAGGGCGGTCCTATCAGTGATTGACAGCTGTCTGTGTGTGTACAGTCCAGTGGGCGGTCCTATCAGTGATTGACAGCTGTCTGTATGTACAGTCCAGTGGGCGGTCCTATCAGTGATTGACAGCTGTCTGTATGTACAGTCCAGTGGGCAGTCCTATCAGTGATTGACAGCTGTCTGTATGCACAGTCCAGTGGGCGGTCCTATCAGTAATTGACAGCTGTCTGTATGTACAGTCCAGTGGGCGGTCCTATCAGTGATTGACAGCTGTCTGTATGTACAGTCCAGTGGGTGGTCCTATGATTGATTGACAGCTGTCTGTGTATGTACAGTCCAGAGGGCAGTCCTATCAGTGATTGGCAGATGTCTGTGTGTGTACAGTCCAGTGGACGGTCCTATCAGTGATTGGCAGTTGTCTGTGTATGTACAGTCAAGTGAGCCATTCTATCAGTGATTGACAGCTGTCTGTATGTACAGTCCAGTAGGCAGTCCTATCAGTGATTGACAGCCGTCTGTATGTACAGTCCAGTGGGCGGTTCTATCAGTGATTGACAGCTGTCTGTATGTACAGTCCAGTGGGCGGTCCTATCAGTGATTGACAGCTGTCTGTGTATGTACAGTCCAGAGGGCAGTCCTATCAGTGATTGGCAGCTGTCTGTGTATGTACAGTCCAGAGGGCAATCCTATCAGTGATTGACAGCTGTCTGTGTATGTACAGTCCAGTGGGCAGTCCTACGAGTGATTGGCAGCTGTCTGTGTGTGTACAGTCCAGTGGGCGGTCCTATCAGTAATTGGCAGCTGTCTGTGTGTGTACAGTCCAGTGGGCGGTCCTATCAGTAATTAACAGCTATCTGTGTGTGTACAGTCCAGTGGGCGGTCCTATCAGTGATTGGCAGCTGTCTGTGTGTGTACAGTCCAGTGGGCGGTCCTATCAGTAATTGACAGCTATCTGTGTGTGTACAGTCCAGTGGGCGGTCTTATCAGTGATTGGCAGCTGTCTGTGTGTGTACAGTCCAGTGGGCGGTCCTATCAGTAATTGACAGCTATCTGTGTGTGTACAGTCCAGTGGGCGGTCTTATCAGTGATTGGCAGCTGTTTGTGTGTGTACAGTCCAGTGGGCAGTCCTATCAGTAATTGACAGCTATCTGTGTGTGTACAGTCAAGTGGGCCATTCTATCAGTGATTGACAGCCGTCTGTGTGTACAGTCCAATGGGTGGTCTTATCTGTGATTGACAGCTGTCTGTGTATGTACAGTCCAGTGGGAGGAGCTATCAGTGATTGACAGCTATCTGTGTATGTACAGTCAAGTAGGCGGTCCTATCAGTGATTGACAGCTGTGTATAGATAGATAATTGTCAATCACTGAATATATCTCTCACATGTTATGGACAGGGACTAAACAGGGTATATCAACAGGAGCCCTAAGAGTTATGACACTGCGTATGGTTAATCATACTGGTAACTGAGGAGTGGGAAGCTGTATATTGTAACCTGTGAACCATGTGGTTTAGGGTTATAGTACAAACCACGCGCACCATATATTGTGTTTCTAACACCGTTATTGTTTTACAGCTTTAGTGAATATTGTTCATAGAACCGAGTGCAGATAGCATTAAGTTACTGTAGAGCGACAGTCGTTGTTACTGATGTTCCTTATTTACTCTCAAGTATGTGTTCTGACTCCATCATATTCAAAACCTGCGTCGTGCACCACACACCGCAACAACTGTGCGCCATCTGTTCCTCAGAACAATTCTTGACATCCTCCTCTGACCCCTTTCGTTGGTGAGTTGTTTATGACCATTGGATCCCTTTTCACTGGATGTTTTTATCTCAAATACATCATTCTGAGTAAATCTCAACATTTCTCCTCAAGATTGGCAGTTTTTGAAATACTGGCCCTAGTCTAGCACCGATGGCCATGGCATGTTGGGAGTCAGTCAAATAACTTGGTTATCCCATCTAATGCGGGTTCACAATTAAACTGATCCATGGAAAACTTGCTCACATGATTTTATTCTACACTCAGGGGTCACTTGTCTCCAATTGTGAAGGGCCAGGGGCTCTAATAAAGGGGCCATTCAGTGTGTACTCCTAATTTTTAGCATTCCCTTCACTCTTCCAAATTGCCTATAAAGATGTTGGCTGTTCATGATATCCTCAACATGCTACCAACTGCCAGGATATCCTACATAGGTCACATGTGATTCGTCAAACTCCTGAATGAACAAGTCTACAAGCCCCGCCCTACAGACTCATTCAGAAATAGGCAAACCCCATAAACATCAGACTCTTCCGTCATACTATGCATGCCTATGATTTTTTTGGCACTCCTCTCAATAGTGCCGACCATAGAGTAGAGCGCCAATACAATGACAGCCACGGACCCCTGTGCAATGTCAGCAATATGCACAATGTGGGTTAATGGGAATCTATCAATCCATGTCCATTGCATTCTCCGTGTACTTCAGGGCCGCATGCAAACGCAGTCACCTTTCTATTGAAGTATATGGAGAATGCAGCAGCATTAGGAATGAGGATGTGGTAATATTGGTATGTAACTGTACAGAGGGCATCTGGAAAGAACTTTACTGGTGGGCCCTGAGCACCGCAGGCCGACACTGCATATACAGGGACCGTAATACTAAGCCCCATATACAGTGATAGGGCCTATATGCCATAATGCATGTAGCTTCATTCCTTTTATATAGTCCCACCCCCCATATACAGCCATAGAGCCGAATATAGGGGACCTTTGCTATAGGCTAAAAAGTTCGGAAATTTCTAGTAGATCCACAGTCAAACCAGGACACTTGCCTCTAATACGGATGCAAAAATGTAGTGCTACGCTTGTGGTAAAGGAGCCTTACTGTGCGGTTATGGTAAAGCCATAGATGGATGATTGGAATGTAATGAGATGGGATAAATGAGCTGACGCTTGATGTGTCTTCTGACTCACCATTATCTTCTCTGCTAATTTATTTTGCTCATCAGGTTTAGTGTCCTCAGCAGGAACGTCAGGCAGAGACGGCACCTCCTCAGTCTTGGTCTCCCCAGAAGCAGCTACATCTGATTCCACCTTATTTGTCACAATATAAAATATATACTGGCTGAAGGCAAGTGCTTATAATCTAATCCCTTCCATCTATGGGACAAGCTCGAAATACAATACATTATAACAACTTTGTGGACTTTGAACAGACATGTTAGACAATGCGAGTGCTGGAAGGATCAGCGGAGTATATGGAGGAAGCACGCAGAGCACGGTGGCCATAACAGCGGCATGGAAAAATGGATCAGACCTTAGTGCACATCTACAACTGATAAGGGAAAGTATTTCATACCTATGGCCTCATGGAAACGGGTGGATTTTTGCTGCGGAATCCGGAATTCAATGGAAGCCGTCCGACCGGCGGCCTGCCCACAAATAACATTGCAGACGGGCCGCTGATTGCACGGGAAAAGCAGGAGTTTAAAAGAAATCTGTACTGCTCATATCCGACGGCGAGCCGTGCAGACCGCCCGCAGTACAGAAAAGAAGAAGGAAATACAGGCACGTGCGGATGCCGGCTGGGCACAGGGTCGGATCCCGCGGCGGGCTCCCGGATGCAGATTCCGACCTGCCTATGTTCATGCGGCCTAAGGCCACTCTCACACATACATTTTTCCAGCGATTGATGCTGCATTTTCAGCACAGCGCTAAACACTGTCAAGCGCTACCATTGATTTCAACAGGGCTCTCCAGACATGCGTTAAAGCACAGCGTTTTTACAAGCGCCTGTGTGAGAGCGACCTAAGGGTGTATTCCCATACAAGTTCTGTCTGACATGGACGGAACTCGCACAGGAAAAGAATCCATTCACAAAGTGATTTTTCTCTGGACCTATAGTCCAAGTTTGAAAAATCGCTGCATGTCCCATTTTTGAGGAATCCTTGTTCAAGAATCACCCGGTATTTGCTATAGGAGTGTAAAAAAACCATATCCGACTTGCATGCAAGTGTGAAGCAATGTTAAAGGGGTGTCGAGGTGATGGCTTATGAGTAAAAGCCCTTCTGCATGCAAACCGTGATCTAATCGCCGCTCCCGCTGGGTGCCATGTTGCTGCTCCGGGTCTCCCCTCTGATCTTACAGGCTGCCCCAACCGACTTACGAGATGTACAGGCAGAGGAGTAACTTGAGGCTTCTGGGCCCCAATGCAAAACCTGTACCAGGGCCCCCAACTATAATGCTTTATTCATAGTACGGGGCTCCTTTTTACTATCTGTGAATCAACAGATTTCTGTTAGGGACCTTTTGTACATGAGGGAATAGGATGCAAGAGATGCATCAGTATATTCTTGCTTGCTGCGGATTTTGGTGCAAAAGTAAAAATGGCTTAAAATCTGCCTGGAATTCTGCATCAAAATCCATAGTTAGACCTGCGGATCTTGGTGTGGAATTCGCAGATTTGGCTGCGTCCTGCAGTGTAATTCCATCCCGTGTGAAAGATCCCTCAAGTTGTCCCAACCTTGTCCTTCTCAGGCAGGCTATGTTTGTTACAATGTATCAGGATAATTTTCTGAGCAGTAGTTATACAGGTGTCTCCTGATCTGGATTGGGAGGGTCCCTCCTTAAGGAGACACCTAGTAGGTGAGTGGGGAGACTTATAGGGCCATGCATGCTCCACTGGGAAATATATGCAAATAAGAAAGATGGAACAAACCTCTGCAGCGCCACCTATTGGATGGCAGCATTGCTGCTAATTAATGCCCAACTCTGTTCTGGATGACATGCTGATACACTACATGTGTTGTATGGAGAAGCTCAAATGTTTTTTTTGCAATGGATTCCATAGGAATCTGTGATACTAAAGTCAGAATTTGCACTTTGTATGAGGAAGCTGCTGTCTCATGGGGACATGATATGATGGCAGACTGGGTGCGCTGCTGTAAAGGGTCCGTGCATGCGGCTTGGTTTGTGCGTGAGCCCTTAATCTGATGCGCTGGAGCAATAGTAGATGTTTATGTTCACTGACCACAAAGATCTTAACATTTTTGATGAACTGCAACATAAAGTAGATTTTAGAAAGTTGTATAACTTTGCTAGAACAGAAGTGCTTTGTGACTTCCGTGCGCCATATGTGCAGGACCAGTCTACTTACTGTCCATTCCCCAGCTCCTTGCTCCGACTGCATGCTGAAGAGGGAGGTGGGTGCATCAGCCTAGAAAGACACAAAGCCACAATGTTACCTGCTGCAGGAATCATCGCTTCCGCTCACCTGAAAGGAGTTTTAGGACATGCCGACAGAATGTGGATAAGATCTCAGAAAGACTCTAGCTTCACATTGATGGCGACATTGCGGAGACGCTTGGTGCGTGCACGCCGGATTCTTTGTACTCGGACGAATAGTCCGGGTAAAAAAAAAATGCTGCATATTCGATTTTTGTCCAATACAGACTGAAAATCTCAGCTGCGACTTGCTCTCTGTCCGTGTGCATGTACCCTCCGTCCGGCTTCACATGAGCCCATGCGTATCTGCAAAATGAACATTCTTTTTTGTGCGCACATCAGCGTATACTTTTTGCGCTTGTACATATGCATTTGCGCGCCCCCTAAAAAAGCACCAGTGCTCCCAGCTAGTGAAATGGCTAATTAGTATAATGAGTTCCTGATGTCTCCTTTTTCCTGTGCAATTCCGCAGTGTTTCACGCACGTCCTAGCGGATTGCGTGTGCATCTGCACATCCCCATTACCTTCTATGCAGATTTTTGGTGCGCAGGAAAATATAGAGCACGCAGCTTTTTTTTTTTCGAGTGACCGAAATGCACAGGAAACATAGGTGTATATGAACAAAGCCACCGAAATCAATGGATTCTCTTCTATGCGTATTGCGTGTGCAAATTTTGCATATGGAAATATGCCCATGTGAAGCCGCCCTTTGGCAGAGAATTGTCAAGAGAACACATTGGGACTGGTAGTAGAGTGTAACCAGCACTCCAGAAATTAAAGGGTTTGTCCCAAATACACCTCAGGGCTTCTTTTTATGGCCATGTTTGCATGCGCAAATTTGCATGTGCAATACGTAGAGAATAGAACCCCATTGATTTCAATGGGTTCATTGGCATTACTCTTTTTTGCAGAAAAAAAACACAGTATGCTCGATTTTTGTGTGCATTTGCTCACCAAAGGCCCCTTAGAAGCCTATGGGAGGGGCGCAAATGTGGAATTAGTCATGTGCAAATGGGCAATACGCTGCGCAGAACTGAGCGGAAAAGAACACATCTAGACCTCATTAGGCTAAATAGCCTTTTAAACCACGGAAGTACGGTACTATGCACCAATATGCGCACAAATCTACCTTCGCTGCGCAAATACGTCATGCTGAAGTGAGCGTTTTTGTGCATATGGGCATGTGAAGCTGCTCTCAGATAGGGACATCCCTAATGGCTCCTGGTCCAGAGACCTTCACACTGTCATGTATTACATGGTTGCCTGTCCATTTAAATGGGCGACAACGCACGGTTACATGTTCAGCTCCTTGCAGCCACCAGCGATTGTCAGGACTTCAGCAGCTGCTCCTCCAGAGACTTCCAACATCTTTAAATGAGTCTATCATGCAGGCCGTGTATTCTAAGGACGTGTTCACACCAGGCATACAGCCTCAGTCCTACTGAAAGGCACAGCTGATGCCATTTATGAGGCAACCATTGGCTAAAACTAACTTCTGGGAATAATAAGGAATAGTGCAGCATGCCAGTGTGGGCCTGTGGCTTCATGGAGGATGAAGGGCATAACTAACATAACATTTGTATTTGTGCTACACTGCTAGTGAGAAACAGGCCTCAGATACATAGTGAATAGAATGCTATAAAGTAATTAGTAGAGTTCATCTACCCTGCAATAGAGGATGGAGGGCATAACTGAAATAAAACGTGTATTAGCACTATGGTGCTAGTGCGAATCAGGCCTAAGTGAATATCATCAAAAGATTCAGAGAATCTGGAGAAATTCATGTGCACAAGGGACAGTCAATATTGGATGCTTGAGATCTACAGGCTCTCGGGCGGCACTGCATTAAAAACAGGCATGATTCTGTAATGTAAATCTCTGCCCGAGCTCAGGAATACTTCTAGAAATAATTGTCTGCGAACATAGTTCACCGTGAAATCCACAAATGCAAGTTACAGTTATATCATGCAAAAAAGAAGCCATATATCAACATAATCCAGAAATCCTGATGTCTTCTCTGGGCCAAAGCTCATTTAAAATAGATCAAGGCAAAATGGAAAACTGTTCTGTGGTCAGACGAATCAAAATTTTACATTCTTTTTGGAAACCACGGACCCCGTGTCCTGCGGACTCAAGAGGAGAGGGACCATCCAGCTTGTCATCAGTGCACAGTTCAAAAGCCGCCATCTCCGATAGTATGGGGTTGCATTAGTGCCTATGATATGGACAGCGCACACATCCTAAAAGACACTATCAATGCTGCGCCGTATATAGAGGGTTTAGAACATATCCCCCCATCCAGATGATGTCTCTTTCAGGGAAGGCCAGCTATATATCAGTAAGGCTAAACCCCATGTTGCATCCATCACAACTGCATGGATTCCCAAAAGAGTCCGGGGGTGAACCAGCCGCCGACAGTCCAGACCTGTCAGTACTAGAAGGCATTTGGCGCACTGTGAAATGAAAAATTCTGCAAAGACGCCCGTGGACCGCTGAGCAGCAAGAATCCTCCATCAGACAAGAACAGGACATTCTCTCCCCAAACTCCAGCACTCGTCTCCTCACTTGCCAGAAGTTTACAGACTGCAGTAAAAGCGGCACAATGGTAGACGCGGCTCTGCCCCAACTTTTTTTAGCTGTGTTGCTGCCATCAATTTCTAAATTAGTTCTTTTTTTTAAATGGAACGGAGAAAGGTCTCCCCTCCCCCCTCTGATTTGTTGTATTGTAAATAAAATATGGTTATATGAGATTTAAAAATCATCGCATTCTTTTTTTCTTTACATTGAATTACATGTTACGCAGCATCACAACTTTTTTTGGAGTTGGGGGTTGTAACACCATAATTAGCCTTTCAGACAGTTTTCTATTTCCTTTCCACATTATGATGCTTAGCAGTATTTCTTCTACTTTTTCATGTTATCTTGATACTTACTTGTGTCATCCCATTAAACGCGTTACCGGATGCCTAGATGAAATGAAGAAGCAGAACATTAACATGTGAAGTCGCACTTGAAGAAACATTGATGATGATAAGAGACCAGAGGAGAGGATGGGAATGTCAGTATTGTGTGCGGTATTAGAAGTCTATCTGTGAAGGTCTCCATCGGAGTCCAGAAAAACACAATCACTTCACGTCTGCATTAAGACTCGCTGATAAACTGCAAGTTAGAACAAACCGCTCAGAATTTCATTAGTCAACAGCAGTTTTTTCTGCTACAAGTTATCTCTGGGCAGACATTGTAGCTGCATGTAACAGCAATATAAGAAAACGTAAAATGAGTTTAAGGCTTTTTAGATTTTATATCCTGTTTTTATCCATTTTTTATATTTTATGTGAGCACTATACTATTTGTTATTGGAGCTGCAGGAATTGTAAGTAAGGTTTTATTGTTAATTCCTATTCTTCATTTTTTCCTTCCTGTTTTTGTGCCCCCCAACATCCCCATAAAGGGGTTCCCGCCTTGTAAACTAATCTTTAAAGGTTTTTTTCATAATAAACAAGCCTTTAAATATGAGAACTGTGGCTACATTTTTGTGTGGGCCAGACGTTTGTTATATTGGATGTAGTAGTAAATGGCAGCCATGCGAACACTACATGGATGGCCTCAGTCTGCCAGAGCGAGCGTCACTGCTTGTTAGGGCTTCCACAGACAATCCCACCTGCAAAATGAGGAGACTAGAACCTATTGATTTCAACGGGTTCATTCTCACTTTTATCGGGCGCAAAAAATTGCACCTGCTCTATTTTGTGCGTATTTGCATGCCAAAGAGTCCCATAGAAGTCTATGGAAGTTGTGCAAGCATGCACATCTGCACATGCGGATAGGCACTAAATGCTGTGCATACGTGCAATTAACAGCACCTTGTTAGGCTAATTAGCTATTTAAAGCAGGGTGGGGTGATTCCCCCACCCATGTGAACAAGCAGTACCTGTGCAAATATGCACAAATTGCGCAGGAGTGAGTGTATTGCATAACATGCTGGTCTGCCGAAGCCCTTAGTGTCTCTTTGCTCTGGTAAGTAGAGGGGGTCTCACGAAGATCTTTAGGGTGTTTGTACGTTCTAATAGGGCATAGGTTATCCGCATGTCGCAACATCTTTAAGATCTTGCGTACAAAGCATTTCCATCAGTATGGAATGACCCCCGGTCTACAGTACGGACCCATGATGCATATATTTTCCATGGTAAGAATTGCCCATGAACTCGGAAACAATTACAGTTTCAGCCCATAGAATTCTATGGGAGCCATATTTAGGACTCTCTCTATAATACGTATTGCCAATATATCTAGGAAATGAGGACTTAATTTGTGGACTTTGGATTTACATTGAGAGAATGTTGAGCCAAACCAGAGAATCCTACCGAAATTTATGGTGGTTTTTCCCTCATCAGAAGCGGACAAAACCTTTTTCCAGTCCCAGCTAATGATTCCAATTGGAAGTACAAATTTATGAGCCTACAGTAAGGCCGGCTGCACACAAACGGGTCGGATTCCTCATGCGGGCGCCCTGACCACAGCCGGCGTTCGTGCGTACCGATCACTTCTCTTCATATTCTGTACTGTGGATGGTCACGGTGAGCCACCGTTGGACATGCGCAGTACAGATTTTTTTTAATGTTTATTTTTCCCGCGTTGTCGCTAGGCGATGATGTGGAATCCGCAACCTTCCCCCAATGTCAGTTGCGGAAGGGCCACAGTTCGGATGGCTTCCATTGACTTCAAAATAGACCTACAAAAATAGGACATGCTGGGATTTTTCCTCCTCTTGTGGAAATCACAATTTGATTCCACAAGTGTGCAGGAAAAAGTGATTTACAACAGTATATAATGAACGGTATTCGCTGCGGATCTGCGATGTGGATGCCGACCGCGGATTTCGCTATGCATATCCATTCATATGTAGCCAGCCTAAAATTGGAAATATTTGGGGCATGTTATGGCATGCTGGATGTTGTAAGGGATGCAATTCACCTGTTCATGTTCATAGAAGAGACTAAAATGTACAGAATTGTGGGAATACAGTCTCCAGAAGGGGTGGCAGTACGAAGGAGTAAAAGAAATACTGATGTACTGCGCTATACAAAGTGCCGGCCCTGACAGGAAGATGCATGACACAGGAATTCCCTATTTGGTGTTCTTCCTTGGTCAAATCCTACATCATGTCAAGTCCTTTCAGGCCATGAACTAGGTAAAGCCCAGTGTATCAGTTTTGCCTAGCGTGTCCATTGAGGAGTAAAGCCCCTGAAAATACTACAACATTAGGGTCGTGCGTAGCTCACTATGTACGGCACTAATTCAGCACTAATTTCACTTTTATTCTTTTTTTTCTATAAAAGGTAAACATAATGGAAAGGGCATAAAGTACTAATATGTAACTATACTAATCTACACATGGGGGAACAGAGATACCTCTTCTTTCTCATGCTCTACATCCTGGTAGAGAGATCCATATCTCCGATTAGCTAGTTCATCTTCTGACAAATCTGAGCTGTTGGCCTCATTCTCTTTGAGGTTAGATGAATATTCACAGCCAGGAGTTCTGGAACTTATGCATGACATGGGTTGAACATGCTCCCTACTTCTTTCAGGAGGATTGCAGTCTTCATTTATGGACAAACTAGCCTGTGCTTCATCTTGTTTGGAAACTGATGCATTATCACTGTTTTCTAGATGATCAGTGGTGGTCGAATACCAAACCGAATTAAACTCTGCTGGATCTTGATTCCAGAATTCATGTGTTTGGCCATCTGTTCCGTAGGACTCGCCCCATGCTTCCGTTGCACACGTCGGTTCCCAATTAGATGGCCATATCTGGTCTGGGTCTATGTTAGTACTGTTAAAACCAGTCTCAGAAATATTGATTTCCTCTCCGATGAACTGATCTCCTTCATGAACTACATCTTGGCAATTCATGTTAGGAAGTGAAAAATCACCACTAGAGGTATTTCTACTGTCATCTAATTCTTGAGACAAACTATTACAATTTGCCGATGTTTCAATAACATTTTGATAATTATCGCAGTCATCATTTTTCAGGAGAGCGGAACTGATGTTCTTCGTTTCATTAACATTCTCCATTAAAAATGTGTTTGCTGTTTCCTCTCCATCAGTCAACTCATCTCTTTTATAGTTATTACCCAAAGCATCTGTCTCAGTATCACTTGTATGAAAATCAGTTATATGGCTATACTGCTCCTTATAATCTTCATAGATTCTATCAGTGTCAGACATGTATTCATCGTCGACATCCTCTGGACTCTGCTCTTGAATGTCTGCGCTTTTTGGTAGTACCTCTTGGTTTACATTGGCATTGTTTCTCATTTCCACACTGCCGTCTTCCTCTTGATACTGACTATCTTCCAATACATTATCATCATCACCACTCATAAATACTATTTCGTGACTTGAAACGCCCTCCAGATTTTCACCATAATCATCTGATTCCATTGGAAAGAACTCTTTTTGACAAGTTGATTCCAACATATCCTCCGAGGTGGGAACATCAAAAGCAGCAGCAGCATCATGTGACTTTTCCTGCCTATCAGTGAGGTCACTATCCTCCATACCCAATGTATCCTCAGCTACAATACTCTGTGTAATGCTTAATTCCTCTGTTGACCCACAAGTTGGGTCAGCAAGGTTATATAATGACAGACTTTTTGAGGAGTCAGGCTTCATGCAGACAGACAAGTAAAAGGGAGGAAAAAAGAAAAATTATGGATATGATGAAAGAAACACTCAAATGTGATGAAATGAAAACAATGTGAAATGAAGTAAGTTATTTTTTAAATGAAATCCCAACTTAGAGTTACTTTAAAGACAAAAAGTGAACTTCATACCTAGGAATTTGGATGATACAATTCTATAAATCTGACTGCAGAAATTGTGTGAATGCCTGCGGATTGGTCAGCAGAATACATTTTCCACCTATAGTAGCCTGTAGTTTCTCAATGGACTGAAAATCTGTGACTATTAATATAATATATCTGCAGGAGAATGAGGGGGAAAATGAAGCTCCCTCTACAAATATATAACGTAAAAGTGATATCTATCAACTATCTACAGCATAGGAGATACAAGTCTAATCAGTGGGGGGTGGGGGGGGGGGGTCTCACTGCTTGAACCTCACCAATCCTGAGAACTGGGATCCCATGTCCACCTTTGCTGCTCACTGCGCTCTCCATAGAGAGGAGGAGCTTGGATGGAGCGGTGCTGAACATGTGCGCTGCCAATGCATTCACACCACTCCTCAATGCGGATAGGGAGGGAGAGGAGGAATGGGGAATACGAGATACCCATCTGAAGAACGATGGGGGTCCCTGTGGATAGATGATAAATGTTGATTCTGGGAATACTCTCTTTAAGGGAATGGTCATGTTGTTAACAAGAGCAACTACAATAATAACTACCGTATTTCATACTGGATTATGTATATACTCCACTAATACATTCTTTGTAGCAACTCCAAGGTAGAACTTCAGATTACCATTTTATAAGAGTATAATACATCACGTCGCACAATTAAGTCACATACTTACTGGTTTCACCAATTCATTGTTTGTCTAGGAGAGAAAAAATATTTTTGTGGAATGTGAATATTGAGTTAGGTAATACTTTACTAAATAGTTTGGCTGCATTGCATTCATCAGGACTGTATCAGCAACACATATATAATGCTTAAAATTACATTTATGGCAAGTATGTTATATAAATGGTAAATAGTTTCTATTTTTGTTACATAACTATGTAGAAAGAATTTTTTGACATTTTTGTTGTATTTAGATACTATGTCAGAATGCAAAATGAGCCAAAATGGTAATGAGAAACGGACCAAAAGTCACAAAAATGCGGCTGCATAAACATTCAGTAAAAAGCACAATGAAAACAATTTTTATAAACCTATAGGCATCGCATCTCACAACCAGACTACTCTGCTGTAGACCTAAGAGCACTTCTGCACAGGCTGACAAATGCCCAAGTAATCACTCTAACCAGTGATTATGGGTGACTGTCATCCCATGTAAACATGGGACCCAACAGGGCAAGTAAGTGAGAGAGTCGCTGACTTCTCAGAGTTGTTTAGTTTTTAGCTCACCTAAAAACCAAGTGACTGTCGACCCATTAGAACAGGCAGTCGTTCATCTATGAACAACTGCCTGTTTACTCTGAAAGGAGGTGGGCAGCTGGAAGAGATCTTCTTCAGTGCCCTCCATCTCCATTCATTGAACAACTATCTCTCCCATGTGAAAGCACAGGAGCAATAATGGTTAAAAAAAGATGTTGACAGTCATCTCTTGTAAAAGTACCTAAAGGCCCATTTAGACACAACGATTATCACTCAAAGTTTCGAGCGATAATCGTTGTTTGTAAATGTGTGCCCATCATGCACTAATCGTGCACTTTTCGTCTATCACTGAGTTCAGCTCAGCTTAAAATCCATCATCCCTGACAAGACTCTTTCAGCTGCTGTCCAGCTGGAGAACAACAGCGAAGTATTTAGAGAACAGACCACCTGCTTTTCTCTAAATACATGCAAATGAAGCTAGTCAGCTACTAATGGGCTGATTAGCCCATTAATAGCTAATGCAAAATGATTGCTCAAAACTGCCGTTTTCTGACGAATTTTGAGCAATCATCTGTGTGTGTAAAAGGGGGTTTAAGGCCCATTTAGACGGGACGAATGTCGGGCAAATGATGGACGACACTTGTCCCGGCATACACTCACTGTGGTGCTGTTGCACAGGAGCTAGTATCGCTGGCTCGCTCACAGAGTGGCCAGCAGTGTGGTGGGGCGGTTGCAGGAGATTTCTCTCCTCGCGCTCTCCCGCCCCTCTCCATTGACATAACATAGCGGCCGCTCAGTACTGAACGGCTGCTATTAACACTGAGCGATGATCATTCAGCTCATCGTCCATCGTTTATGCAGCATAAACGTTGGACGATGAGCTGAACACTGATCTCTCAGTGTAAATAGTGACCATTCAGTATTGAGCAGCCGCTGTGTTATGTCAATAGAGAGGGGCGGGGGAGAGCGAGGAATAGGACTAACAAACAAATAACTATTGACTATCCCCAGGATTGGATATTTCAAATGAGAAGTGATCCTCTAAGAGATAGAAAACGATGACCTAAAGGGTTTGCATACTGGATAATTAGGATATTAGATTAGAATCGTATTGTAATCCCTATATGCAAAACGAGGAAAACAACAACAACAACCATTGTGTTATGGCAGTCCCCATAAAGAATACCACACTGCATAGTCAAGAAATAGTGCTGGATACCAATGCTTTGATCCCCTATATTGCCTATACAGACCGGTCCCTAATAATAGCTCCCCATTTGCATAATAAAGAATATCTCATATTATTCCCAGGATTACTAATGAGAATATACAGATTTAACGTACCCAGTATTCCCTAATCAGCTAATCAGACAAATTTCCATTACTAGATGGATAAATTAAGTGCCATAGAATTAGCAGGTAGCACTTTAGATATAGTTCACTGTAAGACTTCAGAGACACATAATAAAAAAGATAGATTCAGGGTTCTCTTCAATGGATCAAGAGTCCAAATACAAAGAGGGGTTGACGTGTTTCATTTGGATAGCTCAAAATCATCAGGAACCATGTAAGTCGTTAAATATGTAGAATAAATGGCAAAAATCTGAAGTATAGATTCTTGGCATTGAAAACCAGGGCAAAAAATGCTTCCGTCAATAATCCCTAGGTGAATCAAATCCCTAGATAGCTATTCAAAATCAACCCAGAGTGCAATAACCCCGGTTTCGGCCAATCCTCCCGAGCTACACAAAATAATAAATAGAGGAGCAGAAGCCGTCAGTCCACCATCAGGGCTGAACTGTGAATTCTCATTAGTAATCCTGGGAATAATATGAGCTATCATTAGGGACCGGTCTGTACAGGCAATACAGTGGATCAAAGCATTGGTACCCAGCACTATTTCTTGACTATGCAGCAAGGTATTCTTTATGGGGACTGCCATAAACCAATGGTTGCTGTTATTTTCTCGTTTTGCATAGGGATTATGATATAATTGTAATATACTACCCTAATTATCCAGTGTGAATACCCTTTAGGTCCTCGTTTTCTTTTTCTTAGAGGATCGCTTCTCATTTGGATTATCCAATCCTGGGGATAGTCACTAGATGTTTGTTTGTTGGTCCTAGCCCTTATTGTTTTTATATTTTTATTAATAAAAGTTATATTTTATATTATAAGGTTCTTTTTACATGAAGGGCATTTATACTCATTAGATCCTTCTGCCTCGGTGATTTCTAATGCCTTGTTAAAAATTATTTTTGTTGCCTTGTGGCTAAAATGATTGTGAGGAATTTTAGCAGCATACGCTGCTAATGGGAATCAATGCCCATTAGTAGCTTATTAGCTTCATTTGAATGTAAATGAAGCTCCCTTCGCTGTATGCAGATAACAGCAAGTGGTCTGTTATTTGCATACGGCTCCATTGTACTCCCCAGGGACTGGAGCTGAAAACAATGTTATCAGCACTCCCAGCGGAGAATCAAAGCATGCTGTCCCTGCTATCAAGTGGCCGGTCGAACAATGGTTTTTATGCTGAACTAAAAATCATTGTTCGCGCAAAAAGCTAACGATGATGGCATTTACACGCGATGATTATTGCTTAAAAGACATCGTTTGAATGAATTTTGAGCGATAATCACTGTGTGTGTAAATGGGCCTTTAGTCTGCTGATCAAGTCATGGTTTGCAGTGCTAAAGATTTGAACAAAAGCAGCCTTTAGCTACAAAAGAAATTCCATACAGTACCCTGGTAGTTAAAAAGTCTTCTTACCGTCCAGAGATCCCAAGGCAAGGTCTGAAAATGCAAATGAGAAATAAATGAAACAAAACTACATTAATGCAAAAAAAAGAAAACAACATTTATTAAGTTTCATCTTGACAGATATGTCTGAATAACATTTTGGAAAAAATGATCATTTACACTTTTTTATTCTGGAATAATCTCTGCCAGATTTAATTCATTAAGTTCATGGTGCAACTATTAGGGCTCGGTCAGAAGAGCAATCTTTTTCACACCTAAGTGCGCAAAAAAATGTGCATCTATTAGAACTATTGGTTCACTATGAAGTGTTCACATGTCCATTTTTTACAGGCCCAAAATACTCACACCTGCAAAATATAGGACATGCGTGCGCCGGTTAAGTCTGTTCTGTGAGTAACATCGTGTGATGTTACAGGGAGTCCCCTCATGACTGAACACCGTGACAGCACTGTCACAGGGTTCAGTGATCAGGGGACTGCAGCGGGGACAAAAGAATCCCCTGTCATAGCTGTGGCAGAGGATCGCAATATTCTTCTATTACATTTAATGTGGCTGGCGCTGCTGCCAACACATTGAAAGCTATGGGATGCCGGCAACCCCTGCAGTGATTTTTGGGGAAGGGCTTGAAATACAAGCCCTTCCCTGAAAATAAGCCCTGGCTGAATGAAAAAATAAAAAACATTAATATATCACCTAGAAACGCTGTCGGGGCTCTGGCACTTCTTCTCTCTGGCTCCCCAGAATGACATTCATTGAATGACAGCTGAGCGCTACCGCTCATTGGTCACAGTGCTCAGCCAATCAGAAGCAGCGCTTCTAGGAATAGGGTATTTTTAAATCCTGGCCAGAAGAAAATGCTGAAGAACACTGCCGGGGAGCCAGAGAGAAGAAGTGTCGGAGCTTAGACAACGTTGCTAGGTGATTATTATTAATTTTTTTCATTCAGCTGGGGTTTATTTTCAGGGAAGGGCTTATATTTCAAGCCCTTCCCCAAAATCACTGCGGAGCTGGCCTGCATAGATTTTTCGCTCCTATGCAAAATATAATATAGTTGGGACTTTCACTTGGATTTCTTCTTTGGAAAAGTATTGATGTGATTAGCCAAGTTATAATGGTGGATCCTGTCACAGTTGTCTAGAAACCAGGTAGTATACTGGAAGCAAGAGTATAGTCTAGTGCAGCTCCTAAGTGATATTGTGTGGATGAAAGGTTTCCGTAATTCTGAATAAGTGAGCAGAATAATAAAAGAATGGTGGACCAACCCCAACAGAAAACAGAAAAAGAAATTGAAGATGAAGGTAATGAGCTGAAATTTTTGAATTAAGGCAGAAAGCCCCTGTATACAGTAGGTACAGCCGACCCCAAGTCCCAATATATCCAACTGAGTAAACATTTAAACAACAAATGTCAAAATGATTAAAATAATGGGCACACGGTGCAATCTATGGACGTATATAATTACATGACATGAGTATTTGCCAAATTTCTCTGTTTATTTATAAAACCAGCATCTACTTGTGTTTCGAGGTTAGCAGACCTCTTCCTCAGCACTTGTTTGTGGCACATATCTGGATGATGACAGTTGCCCTTAGCAGAAGATTTGTCAATCTGCTGTTCTCAAAACATATATATGGCTGAATATATATATTTAAATAAATATATATATATATATATATATATATATATATAGGGAAGTTTGGCAAATACTCTGTTAAGATTGTGCATCTGGGACCTGTGGTTCTACTGGTTTCCTTTCACACATCTTCACAGGTAGGGGTTAATTGAGCTGGCTGGGTGTGGTATTCTCCTTGTCTGCTGCAGATAAATGACAGCAACTCTTGTGAAGAAATTGCTGGTCATTTTAGTGCCTTACTGTTGTACGCTGTGTTGAGCCCACTCAGAGCTGGTGTGTGCATGCTTGTCTGTAGTGTCCCTCCCTCCTCCCCTGAAGACAGTCTGGACACCCGCTGTCCCTCCTCTCCTTGCATTCTGGAGTGCATGTATTGTGTAGTGTGTGGTACGGTGACCACACAGGTGCAGGTGGCCCACAGGTTTCTCCCTATCCCTGGGCAGGTGCGGCCTCCAGAAGTCTGATGTCCTATGTGTGTCAGATGGGTGATGCCTGACACTGTTCCCTATGTCAGCTCGGTGGCTGACTCTCTATTCCCCTGGTGTGAGTACACTTGGACTGGCTATGGTTTACCATCTGTATGCATGTGAGCTCTGGGTGGGGTTTCTGTTATATGTTGTATGCACAACCATGGGTGTTGGTGTGAGCAGTGATGTGTGTTTTTGGTGCATTTTTCCAGGTCCCTAATCTGGGATAGCCAGGCCCCAGATGAAGACAGTGGGGCCAACCTTATCAGGACGATTACCCTGCTTTTGGGGTAGGGGTGCCCCACTTTCCCAGATTAGTAAGGGACAGGGGTCCTTCCATCATAGCCTGGAGAGGTGCAATTGGTCCTTGCAAACACTATGTGGGTGTTTGCAGGTTTTAAATGGACACGTTTGTGTCTGTTCTGAGGAGTGGCGCTTTTGTGGACCAGGCGGGCGTAACACATACATCTCATGTAATTACATGCATCTATAGGTCGTATATTTTATGCAGAGTAGCCTCTATCCAATCCATATGGAAAAGAAATTAAAAAGAAATTATTATTAGAAATAAACATAAAAGGTATGGCCTTGGTGAAATCCATTGCTGTAAAATTGATTTATGCGTGGTAACTGAGACATAATAGTTTCCTCTGCGTGGGTGCTAATAAAGTAGTGATATGTAGGTGACCAAAAATTGCCCATTCAGAAGACACTTGTCTTAGAGCTACCATATGATCTCTATTCAATTTCCCAACCTTCTCCTACAAGACTTGGGCAAAACCAAAAGCAGTGGTAAAGATTTGCTTCTAAAGTGTAAGCACCTTGGACATTTAATTGATTTGTTTTTGTCCACTTGATGGCTGTGAGAAGGAGAAATATCTGCCCTGTGTACAATTTTTATTGCTATGTCTGAATATATAGCTGAGGATAGCCACTTAGTGGCTTTATAAGAGTAATTGATTAGTTCTCAAGTTGAAAAGTCAGAAAAATGTTTCAAGAAGTTTGAAACAGCCCTATGGGTTTGAGATACAAGAATGTCCGTGGGGAGGGGCAGGATTCTTTGCACCTATATTAGCTATTTACTTGTAAGCAGTGGAATATACTGTTGTTTTATATATTACATTTCCTTTGACCTTCTGAAAAGGTTAGAGTGCATGTGCTGTTAGTTACTATGTTACCGATTGTAGAAATTCCAAAGGATCTCCATATGATGACATATCTGTGCTGGTCTTGTTTTTGAAGAAAAGAGGCTGCCCAGGAAAAGTTGGAGCATAGAGTAGTTGGGGGAGGGTTGTCCTAATAGGCATCCTGTGTGTTGCCAGGCTTTTAGGATAGAAAAATGGAGAGGGCTGTTTCTCAGTTCTTCTGTTAGGGAAGTTTGTGAATCATGATGGACATAAAGCAGAGAGAAAGTTCCAGCAAAATATTCATCCATGTTTATAGGGGTGTCTGAAGACTGAATCCAGTTTGTGACAATTCATAGTTGGGAGACTAGATTGTAAATCTGAATTTGGGGAAAATTGGGGCCCCCATTTTATTTTTGGCTTTGTGAAAATTTGTAAAACTGTATTGAGCATTTTTCCATTCCAAATAAAGGATCTGAGGAGAGCATACTTGTTTCAGCCTGTGGTCTTACATAGGAAGGGGCTGCAGGATTTACAATAATTTGGAGAACATTACCATTTTTGATAGATTGTCTCTACCTGAGAATGTTAGAGTGAAACCTTCCACCTCTGTATTTTTGAGGGATGTAATGTATGGTGAGACATTAAAAAAAGCAACGTCTGTTGATATTGCGAGGAAAAAGGACCCAATGATATTTAGGTGTGATCTAGCCCATTTAAACTGTATAGATTCTTCCCAGGATGGAGCTGCTGAGCCCTTCAGGACAAGGGTGTCCAATTTGTCTAGGAAGATCATAAATCCAGAAAGGCATACATATTTATTTGTAAGGTTGAGGGCCAAGAGTAGCATTCTACTAGGGTATGATATAAACAGCAGGAGGCCATCAGCAAATGTTGAGTGTCTGATCTCCTGGGTGCCCAGTGATATCCCCTGTGGAGAGGTGTCTGTATTAGCTGGATCAATCCGTCTAGGGATAAATGAAAGAGGAGAAAGGAGAGGGGACAATTCTGTCTGGTGCCTTGATTTAAGCCAATTGTAGGGGTGTTACGTCCATTGATTGTAATTAATGACGGGACATCTCCGTGAAGGGTGTGTTAGGAAAGAAAAAGAAAAGTGTGGACAAAGTTTATATCTTAAAGAGTAGTTTGTAAAAATTGCCATGAGACCATGTTGAACTCCTTCTTAGCATCAAAGCTGAGAAGCATTGTTGGGGATGAGGTTTTGTTGCTGGCTTGAATCGAGGCAGCGATAGACATCCTGATTCCTTTAGTAGAGTTTCAACCATTCAGAAAACCCTGCTGAGATGTTGTTAATATTCAGGCTGGTATGATCTTTAGTCTGTTTGTGATCATTTTTGTCAGGATTTCATAACTCTGATTTGCATTTCAGATGCTGAGGATGCCTAGCCTGTCCCAAAATACAGTTTGTGAATTTAGGATGGGGTTTTAGATGTGCCAAAGGTTTCCCCTGTTTATTGCCCCATCAGAATATGTATTTATGGTACTGTCAATTGCCCACTGAGCCTCTCCTCTTAAGAAAGTCTCAAGTAGTTGTTGAACGTCTAGGTAAATCTGTTTAAAAACGACTTGGTGGTTTTTAACCTAATATGTCGGTCATGTGCTTCTGTTTAGTATTGGTAAAGGGAATTATATTTGAGAGCTTGTAATTTTATTTCTAATGAGAGCCATATGATGTAATATGACCATGTATCACCACCTTGGTTGTCTTCCAGAGGAGACATAGATCATCTTGGTGGGCCACATGGTTGTCCACAAAATGTTCCCATTCACCAATTGGGGGGCATATGAAGTAGTCTCAGTTTCTAAGGTATGAGGGGAAAAAAGCCAATTTTTGTTAAATGAGCAGGACATCTGGAGATCAGTCGTAATGCACACTGGGGCAGAAATGATTAAAGTTTCTGCTGATGAATTTTGAATTTGGGAAAATAGGTAAGTGGAAGAAAATATACAGTCAATTCTGGAGTATAAATTGTGAACATAGGAATAAAATGCGTAATCTGAGATATTTGAGATATTATTTAAGCACCAGGGATCATATAGTGATATTTGAGTCTTTAAACTGGAGACACCTTTGGATGACTGGTCATTCTGGGCAGATTAGGTTGATCTGTTTAGGTGTGGGGCCAGAGCTGTATTGAAATCTCCACCAATGATGAGGATGTGTAGTTTTTTTAACAGGAGTATTGATAAAGTTCTTGTCATAAAGTACCATAGATCTGCTAATGGCGTTTCCATAATCCTTTGATGGCTGTTAAAAGGCATTCTACAAACACTGACATTTAAAGACATTGGCATAACAATGGCAGTTGCTGGGAGTATGACTGTGACCAGGCCCCAATGTGAAAAGGAGCCTGTTTACATTCCCAGGCAAGTGCTATTTCATTTAGAACCGCCATTGTCTCCCTGCCCTACCATTTATTCTGGTAAGTCACAGGCTGCTTTAGGCTTGTGGCTTACCAGAGTTCTGGGGTACACAGAGAATATCACCCTGGGCTAAAGACAAAAGAAACATGTACTTGCAATGGAAATGGTACAGGTGGGTTTCCGCAGTTTTTTTATTGCCACATAGGAGGCAAGATTTATGCGAGTGACAGAGAGGGCATTAGCATTTTTGTGGGGCACAGTCATGCAGGAGGGCTAGGTCCAAAATGTTCCCTGGGTCCCACAGGACTCTAGCTACACCCATGATTAAAGATGCACATTCACCAATATCCTCATATCAATGAGGTGTTACATTTTAACTAACACATTCCAAAAAATGACATCTAAATATATAAAAATATTTAGCTTAAACTAAACCTTTAGACATCAGATTCTGCTCCATTATAACCTATTGGCATATACAAGAAAGTGGACGCCATAGCAAAACATACCCCTCATGGCTGGCACTAGTGGAGACCATCATGACCCTCTCATCTCTGAAAGATAGAGCCCAGGTTTGTTTGACCGACTGTATATCCTTTTTATCTCTAACAAGGCAGAATGACCCATGGAGTGTTTTCTTCCACTCTTGTTTGTCAATGTATTTAATGGTTATAAAAAGGGATGTTCGCTGCATCCACGGGATAAGGAGATGCCAGCCTTCCATTTTAATAGGCTCTTTTATAGTTGAGGGTCGCCTTTTTGATATTTTTGCTTTTGATATAATCCTGGCTTTTCAGTGATATGCTTTCGTTGCCCTTTCCCTTTGTCTGGTTTTATCAACCATCATTGTCCGCACGCTCTTATAAAAATACATACTTTTAGGACTTTAAAGGAGATGTCCCGAGGCAGCAAGTGGGTCTATACACTTCTGTATGGCCATAATAATGCACTTTGTAATATACATTGTGCATTAATTATGAGCCATACAGAAGTTATAAAAAGTTTTATACTTACCTGCTCCGTTGCTAGCGTCCTCGTTCCCATGGAGCCGACTAATTTTTGGCCTCCGATGGCCAAATTAGCCGCGCTTGCGCAGTCCGGGTCTTCAGCAGTCTTCTATGGAGCCGCTCGTGCCAGAGAGCGGCTCCGTGTAGCTCCGCCCCGTCACGTGCCGATTCCAGCCAATCAGGAGGCTGGAATCAGCAGTGGACCGCACAGAAGAGCTGCGGTCCACGGAGGCAGAGGATCCCGGCGGCCATCTTCAGAAGGTGAGTATGAAGACGCCGGACCGCCGGGATTCAGGTAAGCGCTGTGCGGGTGGTTTTTTTAACCCCTGCATCGGGGTTGTCTCGCGCCGAACGGGGGGGGGGTTTAAAAAAAAAAAAAACCCGTTTCGGCGCGGGACATCTCCTTTAAGTTAAATAGAATGCAAAAGAAAAGGGCTAGAAACAGCAGAAAAGGTTACTGAACTTATGTTTGGGAATATGCTAATTGTGTCTTAATGTGTGCTCTTCACAGAAAATGACTGATATTAGAGCGCCGAGGAAGACTGATCCCAGAATTTAGTGGTAACATTTCTACTAGACTCATCATTTACACATTTTAATCATGTTCTTTTTACTGAAAAAATACATATATTCAGTGTATCCATGACATAACAACGGCAAACACTGCGCTAAACTAAAGAATAGAGATCAGATCTATAATAATCAAACTGTCAAAAATTCAAGAACCTTTAAATGCCAAGTTATATTCTGTAGTTGACGTTCAATCTTGTGAACTGCACAGAACACAGGCTAGGATTTTTCCATTTTCATCAAATAACACCAATATGTAACTCAAAAATATTTTGCAGTTGTTAAAGGGATTGGATATACAGATCAGTCATATAAAACTGCAGCAGCTTAAAGAAAGTATCTAAAAAGCCCTTCAGACCTAAAGAATCCACCATGTGGTTACCAGTGCTTCGTCTTATGGTACTATTCATCTACTACTTAGACAAGTCATTTCCATATACGCTATTGCAGCATATGAGTATCTTATATTAGAAACCCAACCCGAATCATGTATCACTCTACATTTGAATGACTCATGTAATACTACATTTATGCAATGGCCAACAGCAAGAACCTTCAGAGGGGAAGCCTACAAGGAAATGTTGACAAAAAATGCTTCCATAGAAAAATAGTAGTGGAAATGGAAATTGTACTAGAAATAGGTGCAGGATTATAGACTTTGTAGATCATTCGATTCTGAATAAAATGAATTTTACAAGTAGAATAGGATAAATAGATAGATATGAGATCGATAGATAGATAGATAGATATGAGATGATAGATAGATATAAGATAGATAGATAGATAGATAGATAGATAGATAGATAGATAGAGAGATATAAGATAGATAGATAGATATGGAGGTAGATATGAGATAGATAGATAGATATGAGATAGATAGATAGATAGATAGATAGATAGATAGATAGATAGATAGATAGATAGATAGATAGATAGATATGAGATAGATAGATATGGAGGTAGATATGGGATAGATAGATAGATAGATAGATAGATAGATAGATAGATAGATAGATAGATAGAGAGATATAAGATAGATAGATAGATATGGAGGTAGATATGAGATAGATAGATATGAGATAGATAGATAGATAGATAGATAGATAGATAGATAGATATGAGATAGATAGATATGAGATAGATAGATAGATAGATATGAGATAGATAGATAGATAGATGATAGATAGATAGATAGATGATAGATAGATAGATATGATATATGAGATAGATATGAGATAGATAGATGATAGATAGATATGAGATAGATAGATAGATAGATGATAGATAGATATGAGATAGATAGATGATAGATAGATATGAGATAGATAGATGATAGATAGATATGAGATAGATAGATAGATAGATAGAGAGATATGAGATAGATAGATAGATAGATATGAGATAGATAGATGATAGATAGATATGACATAGATAGATAGATAGATATGAGATAGATAGATGATAGATAGATAGATATGAGATAGATAGATGATAGATAGATATGAGATAGATAGATAGATAGATAGACGATAGATAGATATGAGATAGATAGATCGATATGATAGATATGAGATAGATAGATAGATAGATGATAGATAGATATGATATATGAGATAGATAGATATGAGATAGATAAATATGAGATAGATAGATATGAGATAGATAGATATGAGATAGATAGATAGATAGATAGATATGAGATAGATAGATATGAGATAGATAGATGATAGATAGATATGAGATAGATAGATAGATAGATATGATAGATATGAGATAGATAGATAGATATGATAGATATGAGATAGATAGATAGATGATAGATAGATATGATATATGAGATAGATAGATATGAGATAGATAGATATGAGATAGATAGATAGATATGAGATAGGAGATAGATAGATAGATAGATATGAGATAGGAGATAGATAGATATGAGATAGATAGATGATAGATAGATAGATAGATGGATAGATAGAGAGATATGAGATAGATAGATAGATATGAGATAGATAGATGATAGATAGATATGAGATAGATAGATAGATAGATATGAGATAGATAGATATGAGATAGATAGATGATAGATAGATATGAGATAGATAGATAGATATGATAGATATGAGATAGATAGATAGATATGATAGATAGATATGATATATGAGATAGATAGATATGAGATAGATAGATAGATATGAGATAGATAGATAGATATGAGATATGAGATAGGAGATAGATAGATAGATAGATAGATAAATATGAGATAGGAGATAGATAGATAGATATGAGATAGGAGATAGATAGATAGATATGAGATAGGAGATAGATAGATAGATAGATAGATAGATAGATAGATAGATAGATAGATAGATATGAGATAGGAGATAGATAGATATGAGATAGATAGATAGATAGATAGATAGATAGATAGATAGATAGATAGATAGAGTTTTTAGACGTTTGCACATAGCCAAGGATGTAGTGACCCACACCTGAGACATTGGTGAATGAGACTGTGTTATTCCCGCTGATGCAGCTTCTGGTTTGAAAGGATCAAAGTCCAGATCTAGTAAAGATTCAACTTTCTTTTCTTCTGCAATTTCATTCTATAAGAAACAAGATCCGATTAATCTCAGGTATCCACTTAACCATCTGCTCTACAAACTGCTGCGCATGCTGCTGCGATAATTCTGAGAGGTAAAGCTCATTAGGGGGCGACGGCCTCAGGACACTTTTAAGCTCTTTGCAATTCAATGCTATTCTTATATAATAAGTGAGTTATCTCCTGCGGTCCCATTGCTATGAATGGAGCAGTAGTGCACACACATAGCCACCACTCGATTCAATCAGGACACTTCTGACCCCTGCTCTAGTGATCGTGGAGGTTCCAGACGTTGGACCGCCACAATCAGACAGTTACTCGCTTCCTGTGGATAGAGGATAACTTATTTTCATGGGATAGCTACTTTAGCCTAGGGTCACACGGGGCGGATTGCCGTCGGAAATCTCGCGGTTTGGCCGCAGCAAAAACCGCGAGATCTCCGCCGGCAGAGCCGCCGCGGTTTAAGCCGCGGCGGCTTTGAAGCGGTCCGGCCGCTTGCTCTTCCGTTGCGGCCGGCGCTCCCATAGAGGAGAGCGCGGCCGCAGCGGAATGAAAAAAAGAATGAGCATGCTGCTTCTTTTGAAACCGCGGCTGCGGCCGCCGCAGCCGCGGTTTCAACCGGATTTACCGCAGCGGATTAGCCGTCCCGTGTGGACGAGATTTCTGAGAAACCTCGTCCACATGGCTGGCTAATCCCGGGCTTAGCGGCCGCGGGCGGTTTTGCCGCGGGCGGATCTGCTGCGGCAAAACCGCGGCAAATCCGCCCTGTGTGACCCCAGCCTAAGGAGTCCACTTACCTGTGAAGGGGTTGTCACATTGATCTCAGGGACAAAGTTGTCTTCAAAGAAGCTAATGATATTTTCTTGTTGTAGTTCTTTTGATGGGGTGAGCTTCGGTAGTGGAGGTACAGGAGGACCTTTTCTCAGCTAGCAGAAGGATTACATAAGAGAAGATTGGTAACGTTCATGATGACTGAAGATCTCCAACCTTGTGTGTTCGTGAATTCCCACATTGCTCATATGAAAGGAAATAAACACAGTTCTAATAATGTGGTGGATATTTTTCCTAATTCACACATGGAAGTTGCAGACCTCCATCTCATACCTTTTTGATAGGGCGGTTTTGCGTATTGCTTATTGCCCACACAATACGCAGAGAATAGAACCCATTGATGTCAATGCGTTCTTTCACATGAACAATTTTTTTGTTCACATTTTGATCATGCACAACAAAATGGAACCTGCTTTAAGTTCTTGCATATTCGCTCACCAAGGGCTTGCCTTTTAAATCACGGAAGACGTGTGTCGCGCATGCATGTGAACTGGCCTTGCATGTACAAAGAGTGCAGTGTAATGCATCGCGCAAATCAGCCTCATCAAACCTTGTTCACTGCACAAGCCTCGTTCACTGAAGCGTGCGCAATCGCGCATACGGTCCTCTGAGGCCTCTCTTACGGTAATGTTGGGAACTCAGTGCTTTGGTAATACAGATCTACCACTTGGTCATTCTGTGGGCTCCAAATTACAGTTCACATCATGGCCATATCCAAACTGACATGAAGGGTAGCAGTCTGGATATGGACATTGATGTATGACCTATTGAATGAACCTATGACACTCCTGGCATGCAAACCACATGGCTGCTGTGTGGCAGGAGGCCCCGAGCCCACCACAGGTCTGACCCATGGAACTTCTGGGCCTCCTCCACAACTTATAGTTTTGCTATTGTGGCCCATGAGTTCTATGTTTCCCCACGTACAATACCAAGACCAGTACCAGTAATGTGACATTCATTATGGAGAATAACTGCATGTATGGCCATCTCTACTGTGCAAATGGGGGGATTTATAACCCCATTCTGTTTGCTAAAGAGCAGTGTATGGATGCCAAATGTATGGCCCAGGAAGTAGCACATATGCATGGAACTGTGTCTATTGAATGTACATACCACTCATTAC
Organism: Eleutherodactylus coqui; assembly: GCF_035609145.1. Taxonomy (NCBI): domain Eukaryota; kingdom Metazoa; phylum Chordata; class Amphibia; order Anura; family Eleutherodactylidae; genus Eleutherodactylus; species Eleutherodactylus coqui. The sequence continues at coordinate 33,669,520 of NC_089848.1, read as the reverse complement.
AGAGACAGAAAGTAGAACCAGGCCATGGGCTTCAGGTTTAGCACCCTTCTGCCACATTCGGTCCCTCAGTCATTAGTTGCCCACTGCTGGTTTAGAATGTTTTGTCAGATATTTTCAAAGCTGAAGGTTTGTGATCAGTGCGAACTAGGTTTCTTATGCTATGTAGAGATGAGCGAGTATACTCGCTAAGGCACATTACTCGAGCGAGTAGTGCCTTAGCCGAGTATCTTCCCACTCGTCTCTAAAGATTCGGGGACAGGCGCAGGTGACAGGTGAGTTACGGCGGGGAGCGGGGGGAGAGAGAGATCTCCCCTCCGTTCCTCCCCGCTGGCCCCCGAATCTTTGGAGACGAGCGGGGAGATACTCGGCTAAGGCACTACTCGCTCGAGTAATGTACCTTAGTGAGTATACTCACTCATCTCTAATGCTATGACATATATTGATGACCTGTCACTTTCGCATAGCTTTCTTCATTTTAATTAGGAAAAAAATAATATTCAATCCTGAATTTAAAAAAAAGGCCCTAAAAACAAAATTTGTATTGAAGCCCAATGGCCGCACATATACATGGTTGATACGCTTGGCAGATTTTCAGTGGGCATCTAATCATATCTTGTTCATACACTGCAGGAAAAACAATCTAGATTTGAGGGGAATGATGCGGTAATCCAAACGCACTTTCTTCCTTATTGCACTGCAGGTTATATCCAATATATATGAGGGGTGAACGTCTACAGTAACATTTCCATGTAAATCCTCTTGTCAATATATGCAAATGTAACCTTAGAACCTCTTTAAAGAGAACCTGTCATATCAGTGGGCTCAGTTGAATGGCTTTACAACTATGACCCCGTTGACTTTATTGCAACCTCTATTTTGTTCCTACTCCCTCCCATCCCCCTGTACTGACTCCTATTAGATTAGCCTCCTGCTGCTTTGGATCTTTCAAGTAGGTGGCCTCCAATAGATAATGTCAGATTTGATTGCCAAAGAGCAGTGACGACCGCCCACTTGACAGATTCAAAGCACCGGGAGTCGAATCAAATAAGACTTGGTACGGGTCAACAAGGGGAGAAAAAACAAACAAAAAAGCTGCAATAGAATTAGAGGGGCCACATCTGCAAAGCTATGCAGCTGACTCCACTTGCCAGGTCCTCTTTAAGTAAAGTCCTCCAACAGAAAAGTCTCTATGTTGCAGCTTGAATTTGGCAATTGTACCTTCTTTACCGATTTTTTAAAACAAAAATACACAAAACATTAAACCAAAAAAGTTTTGTTCTACCAAAAGAATTTCTTTTATGTACAGATGTAGCAAACACTAACTTGACATTTAACATGTTATAATAACCCAACTACAATGCAGTAAATGAAGTTATCACGATGCACCAGTCATGTTAACAATTGCTACATCTGTACCAATCTTCGAAATTCCTCACTGTGCCGGTGCCAACATTGTCTGGTTCTGCATTGCATTTGTGCTTACATGTCTGCATCCATATAGGCACCAGATCACTGCCCTTCATCAACCAGCCACTGCATGGTCAGAGTGTAACTGCATAGGCTCAAGTGGCGGTCATCCTACCGGTGGGTAAAAAGATTCAGAGGAAAACAAAAACAGCGGCAGCAGCACGGGGATGCTGTGGACTTCTAAAACTATGTTGAGGATTGTAGTATTTTAACAAATTGGGTTAATTAAAGTAGTTTTTCATCCCTGGAAATCCTCTTTAAGGTTGGCTTAGAAGGGGCTGTGAAGACGTCACGTGACCTTCATGAAAAATCTTAAAATGATAATTTCCCTCTACTCTGAAATAGCCTTCATGGATTATTCTGTAATATAACAAGTCATCAAGAAGGCTTTGTTGCTGCAGTTCGGTAAAACGAGCTCATTAACATTACCATCTGGCTCCAAAACACATGAGAAATGTAAATGTCGTTAACACCCAAGAAATTAGATACAACTCACAAAGGTGAAGTACGGCAAGATGTGTAATTCTATGTATTCTCATCTAGCTAGTTCTATGAGCAGCTTAAAAGCCAGATATGCTCTAAGCAATGCAGTCTGCCACTACGAGGGAGGGAGAAGGCTACATCTATAGATCATCTACTCTGTGCTGTAGTGCCGCTATGTTGTGGTAACTTACCAAATCTAACTCGGATAACTTGGGAATGAAGAGCAAAATATCACAAACATGCGAAAAACACCCAACTTGTAGAGTAAACAGAACATGTGCTCCTCAGAACATTCTTCCACAAATGTAGACATTGAAATAGTAGTTGGATGACAGAGTTAGCGGTACAGTACTGCGGCAAGGGAAAAACCTGTAATCTTGGTACTACCCCAGTACAGGATCTGGATATAGCAGATTAACATATTCATAGCCCCCTGGGCCTCGTTCAGACGATCGTGTATTTGTGCGCACATAACCACGTGTCTGCTAGAACCATTGTTTTCCTATGGTGAGTTCACATGTCTGTCTTTTATAGGCATGCAAATTCGCACACCTGCAAAAGCTCGCACATCCGCACGCCGAGAAGATCCGGGTTGCGTATAAATATTCTCCTTGGGGAGTCCCCTTGTCACTAAACACTGTGACAGCACTGTCACGGTGTTCAGTAATGATGGCACTCCCCACGGGGAGTAAAGAATCCCCTGCCACAGCTGTGGCAGAGGATTGCGCTGTTCTCCAATTTCTTTCAATAGGGCTGCTGCTGCCGCCAGCGTCCCCATTGAAAGCAATGGTCTGCCGGCAACCCTTGCAATGGTTTTCAGGGAAGGGCTTTAAACATAAGGCTTTCCCTGAAGATCATCCCTAACTGGTGTAAAAATACTCAGCCAATCACAGGCAGCACTCAGCCATTTATTGAATGACAGCTGAGCGCCGCGGCCTGTGATTGGTCACAGTGCTCAGCCAAGCACATGCAGCACTCAGCCATTCATTGAATTCAATGAGTGGCTGAGCACTGCCTGTGATTGGCTGAGCGCTGTGACCAATCACAGGCAGCGCTCAGCTGTCATTTAATGAATGGCTGAACGCTCAGCTAAATCAGATGCAACCCTTTCAGGATGCAGGCATTTTAAATCCCTGACTGCTAAAAGAGCTTTAGTATAGTGCCAGGGACCATGCGGCTAGATGTGCCGAGCCCCGACAACGGCGGAGAGGTGAGTATATATATATTTTTTATTTTTACACAAGCTAGGCATGATTTTCAGGGAAGGTCTTATATTTCAAGCCCTTCCCCGAAAATCACTGCAGTTGGTGCCTGCAGCCCATTGCTTTCAATGGGGTCGCCAGCAGGAGCGGCAGCCCCATTGAAAGCAATGGGCACGGAGCTTCTCTCATGCGTTTTCTTGCACATCCCTGCAGCGCTGCTTTTTGTGCAGCACGAATGCGTGCAAAACAACGCTTGTTTTATGTGAACAGAGCCTTAAAGACAACCCCTTCTTTATCTTCATTTTCGTTTTTTTACTCTAAATTTCCATATATCAACCCCGAATGCACAGGATGCAACTGTATGTCCTGTGTCATTGAGGGGTTAATAAGTGCACTTTAAAGTTCTTTAAAACATATTTTAAATGAAGGTTTTCTTTAATATACCCAGCATAGCTTTCTTTCTGTAGTATGATGTCTACGTACCTGTGAAGGTGATTTAGGCCTTGCTGGTGCAGGGGACGCAGGTGCTAATGTATGGTTAGGACTTGCTAATGGACTAGGTATCTGTGGAACCTCTTCAGGTGGAGATGGAGTCTTCGCTATGCGGAGTGGACCAGAATCACTAAATACAGATTAAAAAAGATACTTTTGTGTTAATTTGTGAAAGACACAATTGGAATCCTGGAAATAGTAGAAATGTTCATCTTTAGTAACATATTCTGTTCTTTAAACTAGACTCTGTATAATAGAAATATAAGACTGGAAAACATCTTCTAGTAGGGCAACAAGGGATCACTAATCTATGGAGTCTCATTCTGCATCATTGAGAGCTTAGCAGTCAATAGTACTCGAAAAGCACAGCAATCTATTTTTTTTACCTAGGAGGTAAGCCAAAGCACTCACCATCGGATTCTGTGGCAATATTAAAGAAACAAAATGATTTTTAGTAAAACTATATCTTTTTTAACAAGAATGTTGTCAGGCAACTATAAAGTCTAAGCTGCAAATCAGACATGAAAAAGAGAATTCCACTCAGCTCTTCACTCACCTTATTAGCCTATTTCAACCTTGACTATGGGTCATTTTACCAATCACCCATGAGATCCACCACAATCACACAGTGATTATAATATTGTTTGGTTTGGTTTTTCGATTGACCAGAGACTCTGATAGGCCTCATCTATATGGCTGAGCGGTATGAAGCCCAATGGTAATTCAATACCATGCCATGATATGGGAATATTGTCCTTAGAAAAAAGACTTCTATGGGAGAACAGCTCTATAAAACGTTGTTTGATGCAACATTGCAGGTCTTTTTCTGCCTTCTATTATCTTGATATAGCACATTGAAACATTGCACATGGGAACTGCCATTTTTAGAGCTATACCTACAACCCCAACACAGTGTTGGATACAGTTAGAATCAGCCCTCCACTGCAAATGCAAATATCAAGAGACAGATGCCCATTAAAGGGTTCTGTATTGACAGATGCAATAACTAACAATATCTATTAGATGATCTAGTAAAGAGTTGGTGAACTTAGATGGATCCCATGGTGACTTCTTGTAGCTCTGTAGACTTTTCAATCTAATTAAAAGAAGCCAGCACATCAGAGCTTTTAATTTTATCCATGTCCCGCTGTCCCTAGATCAAATAACAGGTTGTTGGTAGAAGTCTTTTTATGAGAGAAGGGTGGAATGAGGCTTCAAAAACTACAACATTGTTGGCTCTCCAGATAGATGATGTAACTTTAGGCATCTATAAGGTGATCTAGCAAATAGAAGTAGGTGGGTTAAGATGGTTCAAATTCTAAAATTATAAGTATACTTCTTGGGGTATTTTGCTTAGACGGCCCCTTTTCATGTAATCTATTATGGCATATGGCAGTGATTATAATATTGTTTTGTTTGGTTTCCAATTGACCAGAGACTCTGATAGGCCTCATCTATAAGAGGAAAGTACCTCATTTAGGATCCCCTATTTTTAGGCAGCGGGGAACACTCTACAAAGAGTGTTTCTCTCTGAAGGACTCAGTTCATCCATGCATTACACAGTTGGATCATTGATTTCACTGGCTACTGTGTAATCTATAATGTGTAACAAGGATCTGCTGGGGGCTTCATCAACTGATTGAGGCAAGACCATTGTATCTAATGGGTACAAGCACCTGTCCTACCAAACTTGTTCTTCAGTGTAGTCTCAGACAGTACAGACAGGGAAATACAGCTTATAGGGAGGTAAGCTGGCTATTTCTCCTAATTCTTTCTATATTAAATTACGAAAGTCTTTTCTAGGAACTTTTAAATATTGTATTTTCCAGCATTACGTTTTATGCCCAAACAGTTGTCAGGTCCATTTTCAGCTATAGTGTATTCTCCAACTTACTGTATGGCTCCAGGTTATTTCCATTGATTTCACTGAATGCTGTATTTATAAATATGGGCCAATATAAGTAATGAGGTTCTACATGGAACATACATATTTTCCTTTGTTCTGTGATGTCGGCTGTGTCTGTAAGCTACAGTTTTTGCGGGAGCTTCTAGTAGAAGAGTCTCCAATGACAGAGATGCTCAAAATAGTAGTTTTTTTTTTCCTACAGACACACAAAATACTATTCACAAATTCCATCTACGTACCTGGCTTATTCAAATATCAAAGAGGAACAGCTTAGGCTTACAAATAGTAATAACATTGATCATCATGATTTTAATTAATTAGTCTACCTACCTTGGAGCACCTTGAATGGTAAATGCTTTATCTGCATGCTGTTCTCCTAACTTGGTCATAACTTCATAGAGTTTGTGACACAGCTGAAAAGACAGAAGATATATAATATTTACTTCCCATTCCTTTTTACATACAGTATACATGACGAAATAAGGGAGTCCATTGGATTTCTATCTCCATATAATAATATTAGTAGAGGATGTCTTGGCGTGACTTTGTGTTTCCAGGACTCTCAATGATACGTTTGTGATTTCTCCAATAGTATCAATCTAGATTATTTCTTATCCTTCTCTTTCTCTCTTTCCATTTAAACACTGTAGAGCCACAATGGTCTATTCCAATAGACAAGATTATCTTATATTTCAAAAATAACTTAGTTTAACCCCTTAACTCAAGGACGTGGCGTATTTTGGACTTTAAGACCCATTTTTCAAATCAAGCATGTGTGACTTTATGTGGCGATAACAGTTTAATGCTTTTACTTATCCGAGTTATTCTGGGAATGTTTTTGTGAACTTTATACTTTATTTTGATGGTAAACTTTGGTCAATGTGTCAAGTTTATTTAGAAAAAAATCTAAAATTTACAGAAAATTTGTAAAAATTTACAAAAGGAAAAGATATCTTTGTACCTTGTTGTCCAGCAGATAGAAAAGATAAAAAGTGAGATTCATAAGTTACACCTTTTAATGGCCAACTGAAAAGATGATGACAAACAGCGAGCTTTTGGATGACTTTGATCTCTTTACCAGGCATTCTTCAAACACAATATCTGAATAGTTACGTATTTATAAAGAATGGAGGGGAGATCTCTCTCTCCCTCCCCCCCCCCCCCCCCCCCCCCCGCTGCAACTCACCTGTCACCCGCGCCGGCCCCCGAATCTTTAGAGATGAGCGGGGAGATACTCGGCTAAGGCACTACTCGCTCGAGGAATGTGCCTTAGCGAGTATACTCGCTCATCTCTATTAATAATGAACATTCACCATTTATCTACTTCAGCTTTATGCGACTTTTTCGAATATCCTTCTTTTAAGACATTAGAAGTCTTAGGCATTTCGAAGCATGTTTTGAAATTTTCCTTTTTGGACATCAATTTAGTTCTGCCATTTTTGGCCATCCAGATGAAGCCCTGAGATGAAACCCCCGATCAGGGATGAAGGTGCCATGTAGCCTAACCTAAGAGTATTCATTCTGACATAACCGTATTTGCAAGTAACGCAGCATATATATAACCAACCTAAACTGAATACCATTTTTGAGACCTATTTATGAGCGTTATCATGAAATGAAACGCTTGATTTACACGAAGATGGATGTAGAATCTATCTTGTATATTAAACAGTTCCCAGAATTATGTTTAGTTACTATAGAAGATTCACTGCATTAGAACAATAACTATAGGAAACATGAAGAGGATTTTTGCAGAATACGGGAGAAAACCAATAAAAAATAATTCAGCATTTATTTTGCTTTCACATAAGGAGAGATTAAACAAGGCGCCGCCGGGAGGCTCGGATTTAGTAAAGCCATAAATATGGAGCAGTTCTGCTTACTGCAATAAATTTGCTGGCATAAAAAAACTGCTTCTAAAGTAATGGCCAAACGACAGCCAGCGAATATATGGGAACATGGCGCAAACACTTGGTGGAAACAGTGAAAATATCTCTCTCCAGAGAGAAACGTTTGTGCTTCACATTTCCAAAATCCTTTAGAATGTGCAGCGACTGGGGACTTTAAACTGCAGTTTATAAGCCTGCCCTTGCAGCCCTGCGGTGACTTTCATGCTTTGGCTCAGGGGTGCAAAGAAGAAATTTATTTTCTTTGTCGCTAAAACCTTCTACATTTAAACAGGGGGTGTATTATGAAGGTTCCCGCTACGGTACATTATGTGCTATTAGTTCTTAGCGGCAAATAAGAGAATTTTAGGAACTGTCAGCTTTACAATTTGCTTTTCCTACAATACTTTAAAGCTCTAGTGGGCAACTGGAGACCTATGGGGGGATTGGGGGAGGAGCCTGCAGCCCCCAGGCGCTCACCATGCAGACCTCAGGCGTCGCCGTGCAGCCCCAGGCTGGCCTTTTTCATCAGTGTCCTGTACAAAATGATGTATGCCATACTGCACAGCTTCCTAGAGACAAACAACCTCTCCCCTGCAGATAAGGTAGATGAGACCCAGAATGCAACGTGTGTCCTTCAGCAGCTGTGAAGAACCTCATCTGAGGCCACCATTGTGACAGGTTCATCTGAGGCCACCATTGTGACAGGTTCATCTGAGGCCACCATTATGACAGGTTGAAGAATATTTCCTACAAACTAAACCAATCATAACATTTTTTAAATGAGTCCATGATTTTTGCCCTTTGTGTTGGATTTAGACTACAATAGATTCTGTTTTAACAAAAGTGCAGAATAATTGACCTCCATTTGATTAGTGCTACTTCTTCCACTGATGTCATTACCCAATATCTCACCCCTGGTAATTATTAAAGTGTCAGCTTTTTATTCAGGAAGTGTAGCGCCCGTATCCATGGACTATGCCTGGTATTGGAGCTCAGTGGGATTCAGCTGAATAGCAGACACAGCCCATGGACAAGAATGGCGCTGTTTCATCAAGTCTTTTTTTCTAATCTCAGGACCCCAGCTGATATGCACAATAAAGATGTTGCATCTAGAGATGAGCGAACGTACTCGTTTAGGGCGATTTCGCAATCGAGCACCGCTTTTTTCGAGTAACTGACTACTCGGGCGAAAAGATTTGGAGGGTGCTGGGGGTGAGCGGGGGGCTGCAGAGGGGAGTGGGGGTGGGGGGAGAGAGAGAGCTCGCCCCTGTTCCCCACTGCTACCCCCTGCTCCACCACGCCGTCCCCCGCTCTCCGGTGCCCCCGAATCTTTCGCCCGAGCAGTCGGTTACTCGAAAAAAGCGGTGCTGGATTGTGAAATCATCCTAAACGAGTACGTTCGCTCATCTCTAGATGCATCCCTTTGTTGTTTATATAATCACAATGGCTTGTTTGTTCTCACGTTTGTGCTTCATACTTCAGCATGTCACATTGCTAGTTTGCAAGCCCACTAATAATACTAATATGGCTCTACAAAGTAGGCCAAATTAGGAAACCAGGCACGCTCTCATAAACCCTCCTCCATTCGGCACTCTTTGTACACCATGCGTAATACAACCATGTACAGAGAAATAGAGTTAAGGGGTTAAAAAAAAATAATTTAAAAAAATGGACCCTTTGGATATCAAAGCTTTCTGAAAAAAGTTGCTTATGTACTTTTTCTCTTCTGCAGACAGCAGGGAAGGTGGCAGGAGAACGGCATACTCGCTAATGTAATTTATGATGCATGTCGTATGATAATTAACAAAGGATAATAAAAAGAAGTAAAAGCTTGTAATACTACTGCAAAGGCTTTCCTCTAGTCAAGCTGTTTTTTTACTTCTTACTCTTTAAGGGCTCATGTCCACGGCCGAATGCGTAAAACGCTGCAGATCTCCCCGCACTGCCAGCAGAGACCCGGCAAAGACCACTTATGGCTGGATATGGCACTGCGCATGCCCGCGAATCGCACGCTCCCGAACATGCACAGTGTGAATTTTTTTTTTAATTCCCCGCTCAGATGCTGTGAACGGATATGCCAGGAGAACGGCACCCCACCACTGTCTCCTCTCATTGGCTGCAGCCGTCATGTAGTGTCCATTCCACAACAAAGATAGGGAGGACCGCAGGACTGTTGCACTGCATCGCTGGGGCTGAGAACAGGTAAGTACCGCTGGTTTTGGTATTTTAAGCCCTGTGCTCCTGTCCTTAATTAATTATATTGTAATTGAACGACCATTTTAACCTAAAGCTTCTACGTTGGTCCATCTAATTCCTCAAGCTAACCACAGTATGATGATGGAAAGTGGGCAACCACCCCAGATGGGACTCGAACCCACAATCCCTTGCTTAGGAGGCCAGTGCCTTATCCATCAGTAATTTCTCAAGCTTTTGCTCAAAGTAACCTACAACCCATCTTCTCAAGCTGCTCGATGACAAAAAGAAACACTGAAAATAAGACAGTATCTGTATAAAAACACAATTGCCCCCTATAGAAATACCATATAGGAAATATATTTAGAGATATGGGAAATTCATTATGTTGCCAAAGAGAGATTGTGGCAGACCGTGAAAGCAGTAAGGATCAGTATATGATAGCTGCTCTCAATGCTCCATCCCCAGCTCTACCTCAAGGACATCTGGACTGCGGTGGGGGAGAACCATAGTTAGAGAAACCCGGAAATGTAGACACTTCTAAAACCAGGAAGATCACAAGAAGACACATAGGAGTGTGAATAAAAGCTTCTTAAAGGGATACGAGGGAATGTGATAAATAGTAACCATTTAACGTTGGGTCCCCTCATATTGTTCCGATGTTCATTATAAATGTATTGGCATGTAGCAGTTGTGTTAGACACCAAGCTTATGGACAGCGCGATCTTGTATACCCAACAGCAGTTTGGTTTCAGCCTCACCAAAAAGTATTAGATTTTCTTACATGCCTACAGAAAATACGGGTCAGGAAGGGAGACACCTAGAAGATGAGTGAGAAAACTTAATGCCATCATCAAATGCTCCTCTGGGAAATACGCAAATAGGGAAGATGGAACAATACCTCTGCAGCGCCACCTATTGGAAGGCAGCATCCCTGCAAGTCAATGTCAGACTCAATTCCCAGTCATTGTTATAAGGCTTATCTAAAGAGTCTGATATTGACTTGCAGGAATGCTGCCTTCCAATAGGTGGCGCTGCAGATGTATTCTTCCATCTTCCCTATTTAAAGAAAATATATCACACCTCCAACATGTAATTCTGAGTTTATGACGAAAAATCTAATTTGTTTAGCAAATTACTCACCCCTGTGATTTCCTTATGAAATTTTGCTTCCAGACCTGTTATGTTTTGGAAAGTGTTCACATAGAAACCGATTCGTCTGGATTATTGAGGAGTTCCAATAAGTTGCAAGAAAAACAAAAGAAGGTTATTGTATATTTTCAGTGGTCCGCTGAGCATTAGTTTACACATCAATGCAATTTATATGTAAAATCCAAACTCATTAAAAACGTATATTCAGCGGAGAGAAAATTCAATTTTAACTGTTAATAAATCCACAGCTTTACATTTGCTCAAAAAGTAAGTGAACCCTTTGGAATCCCCTGATTTCTGCATTGATTACTAATGAAAACCGATCTTATCCAAGTCATAATTATAGACAAACACAATCTAACTGCACTAATAACACACAGATAGTTGTACTATTCATGTCTTTTTTGAGCATATTGAGTAAACATCCACAGTGTAGGCAGAAAAAGTAAGTGAACCTTTGAATCCAATAACCTAAAAATACTTGCTTAGGACCAAGCACCCCCACGAAACATTTTGTGTAGCTCCCAATACAATTTGCACAACGTTGGGGAAGAATTTTGGACCATTCCTCCCCACAAAAGTGTTTCAGTTCATTACTATTTCTGGGATGACTTGTGTGCACAGCACTCTTCATGTCAAGCCATAGCTTCTTCATAAGGTTAAGATAAGGACTCTGGCTGTTGTAGAACCCATGTCATTCTGCTTTGCCCATTTTATTTGTGATCATGACTGAAATCTAGATAATATTAAAGGACTCACTTAAGGCCCTTTTACACACAATGCAGATCGCTCAAAATTTGCTCAAAAGCTATCTTTTGAGCGATAATCATTGCCTGTAAATGTGCCCATCTTTCACGCTTCTGCCAAACGATGATTTTATGTTCAGCATAAAATCCATCGTTCAGCAGAAAAGCTGATAGCAGGGACTTCACTCTGTGTTCTCCATGGGGAGCGCTGATAACATGGTCTCAGCTGTCAGCCCCGCAGCAGAAAAAAGTGAATGTATTCAGAGAACAGACCACCCGCTGTTCTCTGAATATAGCTCCCGGTGACTCACATGCATTAGTACCAATTAGTAGTTTATCCAAAATGATCGCTCAAAAGTCATCTTTTGAGTGATCATCTTTGTGTGTAAAAGGGCCTTTCCTTTTTCTTGCAACTGTATGTTTGCAGTAATGTTTGTAAATGTGTTGTCCATAAAGTTGTAATAATCGATATATTAGTCTAGTGAACTAGAGTAGTGTAAATCAATAGGCATCATGGTTCGGGGCATTGCAAGTATTGGTTCTTAGTAAGGCTTTCATTTATTTTTGCATTTTTTTATTCTAAGAACTTTATTGGATTTTTCAAAATGAAGGTCACAAAGTCTTATATAAAACAGTGTATACAGCCTTCCATCTTATAAGGCAGTGTACAGTAATCATACAGAGACCCCCCCCCCCCCCCCCCCCCGGTGTAAAAACGGAGTACAAATCTAGATTGCAAAATCAAAGTAAAATAGACCTTAAACAAAGAAGTTCTAACAGGAGTTAACAACAAATAGTCCCTGACTACTAGTTACCTCTACTAACGTAAATAAGTGAAAGTAGGAGCTCATCTAAGTATTCCACATTCTGCCAACTCGGGGGTCTGCGTGTTGTATAAATAGCGTCCATCTTTTTATAGACACAAGTGATCTCCAAGCACTGGAAGACTCATCAGCCACACATTCAGGAAGTCATTACCCACTCTGATACCACTTGTCTCTATGAAGAGATCTAGGCTATTTTTGCATTTCGGAAAATGTAAACGGAACTTTATCCCACTTGTTAAAAACCTTTACAATTCAAAGCCAAGAACTGAACCGGACACGTGCAGCGGCGCTACGGAGAATCCTGTCTTCAGAAGTGAATACTTCACATTTGCTGGTTTTCACACTGGAATGGCTTGACATGACCTTCTGTAGGTTTGTTCATGTTTGTGGTTGGTGTTCTTTTTGAAAATCTAGTGATTTTGTATTTTTTTTTAATTAGAAGAGATTGAATTAAATAAAATACCAAAGGAAATACCTGGACCATAAAGATGGTAGTTCTTCTTGCAAATCTGTATTAAAGTCTTCAAACACTTTCTGTGCCTTCTGGAACTCTTCTTCTGCCTAGAAAGCCCAGGGAAGACTCTTAGCTCGTTCTTATTGGAGGTACTGACTAATACATACAGCATGTCGTGTCAAATAATTTTAAGCCTACAAACCAATTCTAGAATAACTAGTATATAAAGCAGAGCTAGCACATAAGACCCCTTAAAGGGAATGTCCAACATTAAAAAAAAAAGTGCTCCAGGATAGGGAATGGTGTAAAAGAATAAAATAGTCATTCTCACATTACCCTCTCACATTGCCTCCAGTCCAGCACAGCTGATTGGTCCCCTCTGTTACAGGAAGCACTGATGACAGCAGTCATGTGTATATGAACAGCAAATGATTGCTGAGGCCAGTGATTGGCTGTAGTAGTCATGTGAGTGATGAGCATGATGTCATCTCTTGCAGTGCCAGTGGGGACGGAAGTGGAGGGGAGCGGAGGCAACGTGAGTAATAGCTTTTTTTTTTTTTGATGCTATCATATCCTGAGGAACCCTTTTCAAATGCCAGAAATCCCCTTTAATACCTAAATTACTACAATACTAGACAACGTGCATGCTAAGCAGATCACGTAAAAAGTGCCCTGGTCATGCCCTACTGTTCTTAGCCAGGATTTTACACATCTTGGTGATTCAATGGCAGAGCAAGCCTTCCTTGATGATCATGTAAGCTACTGTCCTATAACTCGGTCTGGTATGTTCTTCCGGATGCTGTGTGAAGTTTTTCTAAGCTAGTGGACGCTATTGCACTATGAAAGAGGCCCTAAGACCTGTATACCATACATGATCTTAACTAGAAAGGTGTAGAAGCCCGTTACGTGATCCCTCTAAGCCAGAGGCCCCTATCCTTTTGTACCTTGTGAGCCATATCCAACTTTGAGTGATGGTCAGGAGCCACAATAAATTAAAAAATAGAGGAGAAACATTAAATGTGGAGAAACAAGAAATTGTGAATTTGCAAACATTTGCTGAAATTGTTTTCACTACCATTATACCATCCAGTTTGACATCGTTTGGGGTTAGGGCCTGTCTGTAATAATGGGAATTGCCAGCGTGTATGGATAAAACTCCGGACTAAAAGCCCTTTTACACACAACGATTATCACTCAAAATTAGCTCAAAAGCCATGTTTTGAGCGATAATCGTTGTTTGTAAATGTGTGCCCATTGTGCACTTACTGTGCAGTTTTCATCCACCGCTGAGTTCAGCTCAGCTTAACATCCATCGGGACCGATAAGACGGACAGCATGCTTAGTTCTCCACGGGCAGCGCTGATAACATTCTTTCAGCAGCTGGAGAACAATAGCAATATATTTAGAGAACAGACCACCCGCTGTTCTCTAAATACATGCAAATTAAGCTAGTTAGCTACTAATGGGCTGATTAGCCCATTAGTACCTAATGCAAAATGATCGCTCAAAACTGTCAGTTTCTGACAAATTTTGAGCGATCATCTGTGAGTAAATGGACCATAATACGGACAGCCAAACAGCATGGGTTGATAAGTCACATATAGCTCCCAGGCCAGTCGCTGGGGACCACTACTCTATGCCAGTCAGATGAGAGTAATGCACTATTTAACAGAGCTTGCCCTTTTAAGTCGGGGGCTGTTCCGTGAGTATAACTGTACCCATTAGCCACCAACAGATTTAGGGGGGGAAGATGATGGGGGCCATCATACCTCTAGGTAGGGCCAGCTCCCCCCCACAGAAGGCACCCACTGTTTGGTCCCCTTACCTCTGCATAGTCACAATGTCTTGTTAGCAGCTCTTTCCTCCCTTTCCCGTGGCTTTCCGAGCTGTTCTATTATATTCAGTGAATCTCTCATTGAGCTCTGAGAGCCATGGGAAATCAAAGAAAAGCTGCTGACAAGGAGAACAGTGCAACTCTGCAGAGGTACAGGGACCGAAAATTAGATAGTATACTATATGTAAGTATACTGTGGGGGGAGATATATTGGTGGAAATGTATACTGTGCATTGGTGAGGTATACTGATGAGATATATTATATTGTGGTGAGATATACTGAGCAGAGAAGTATACTGTGTGGAGGGTTCTGGGAGGAGAGGTGGAGGAGAGGTATACCGCGTATGGGGGGATATATTGGGGGCAGCAACATGTTGTGTGGGGTCAGAGAGGAGTACTTTGTGGGAAGAGATATACTAGGAGATGGGGAAAGAGGTATGATGTATGGGGGAAGTTACTATATATTGGGAAAGAAGTATATTGTGTAGTGGGAGAGATGTTATTGGGGGATGAAATTCGGGGAGATGATACTGTTGGGGAGAAATGACACTGGGGTAGTGAGATGATACTGGTGGGAGAGGAGAGATGATATTGTGGATAAAATATCATACTGGAGGGGGGTTGATAATACCTTGGGGGAAAAATAATACTGGGGAAAGTGAGATCATACTGGCGTCTGTTCCTTCTACACCGCTGAACCTCAGCCTCTGTTCAAAGTTGTTGTGGTGCGGTGCACACTACTCGCTGCCCGGCCCAACCTGGTCCTCAGTCAGGCTCCATGCCAGGCTCCCCCAGAATAAAGTGGTCACTCATTAACTGTTCTCTTCTCGTCAGCCTCCTGAGTCCCACTAATCACATCTTGGTGCTTATAAGGTAGGCCACAGCCTCTGCTGTTGAACACCGGAAATGCTAGGTTACAGCTGAGCTCACCGCTACAACACAACTTTCATAGGGTCCCACTGTTTGTCATCCGAAACTGGATGGCTGTGATTTACAACATACAGTAAGTACAAGTAACATGATTGGTGGGGAACTCACTGTGTTATAACCTAGATTTTCCACTGCTTAGATCAGTGCAGTCTCAATGAAGTGTGGGAACGATGGGTTACTGGCAGCTCAGTGATGATGTGCTCAGCAATTTCAGGTCCTTTTAATTCAGGAAGCCCTGAGATGGGTGAGGGAATCTTCATTAAGCTGCCTGAAAACCAGCTTTCCCATAAATGCTCCGCATTATAAGCAACGGTTGCAATAGAGACCCCTACAAATGCCTCACTTCAAGACCCTTTAACTTTTCTTTGCTCAAGACTACCATTCTCCAGTAGACCTGGACATTCCCCCATTACTATAGATATATGGGAGGGGGGTGAACATGTAGTCTCTATGGGTGGAAATACATGGAGGGAAAACAACAATAAAATCCTCTTAGGGGTTTTCAATAGACACCAAATATAACAGAAGCCACTGAAAATCTATTATTAAAGCAAATAGATGAAGCAGCAAATCACAATGAGGTAATCATTATGGGGGACTTAAACTATCCAGATATAAACCTACGGAACTCATGAAGGTAACAACTTCCTGTCAATTACTAAAGATAATTACCTTACCTTACTTGTTCAGGACCCTAATAGAGGGACAGCCATTTTGGACTTAATATTAACCAACAGACCTGACAGAATAACGGGGGGGCAGATTGGGGGGACCGGGGAAACGGTGATCATAATGTGATACATTTTAGCTTGTCTTTCAAAAAGGAGTTTTATAGGGAAGCTACAAAAATACTAAACTTTAAGAAGGCCAAGTTTGATCAGCTTAGAGATGTCCTAAACCTCATTGACTGGGATAATGTCCTCAAAAATAAGAGTACAAACAATAAACGGGAAATGTTTAAAAACATCCTAATTACTTACTGTGAGCGCTTCACACCTTACAGGAATAATAGACTTAGTAACAAGAGAAAACCAATATGGCTTAACAGGGAAGCAAAGGGGACAATAAACGGCAAAAAAAAGCATTTAAACTACTAAAACAAGAAGACAGCGAAGTAGAACTAAAAACCTATAGGCAAAAAAATATATTATGTAAAAGTCAGATATAAGCAGCAACGATGGAGAAAGAGAGACTTATTGCCAAAGAGAGTAAAACTAGTCCTAAGCTGTTCTTCAACTATATAAATAGTAAAAAGATTAATACTGAAAGTGTTGGCCCTTGTATAAATAATGTAGGAGAAATGGTAGAGGCTGATGAGGAGAAAGCAAATTTTTTTAATACTTTTAAAATGAAATGTCAGATGAGATACAGAGTGATAAAGTAAACTCTCCACTAAATGTCACTAGTTTAACCCAGGAAGAAGTGCAGAGCCGTCTTAAAAAGATTAAAATCGTGGGGTCTGTTCCATTGCATTGGCACATAGCCAATGTGGTGCCGATATTCAAAAAGGGGTCAAAAAATGAACTTGGAAAATACAGGATGGTAAGTCTTACTTCTATTGTGCGTAAAATGTTTGAAGGGTTTCTAAGAGATGCTATCCTGGAGGACCTCAAGGAGAATAGCTGTATAACTCCGTATTACCATGGGCTTGTGAGAGATTGTTTCAGTTAAACTAACCTGATCAGCTTCTACGAGGAGATAAGTTCTAGACTGGACCGGGGAGTCACTGGATCTTGTGTATCTGGTCTTTTCCAAAGTGTTTGATACTGAGCAGCATAAAAGGTTGGTATATAAAATGAGAATGCTTGGTCTGGGCGAGAATGTGTGTAAGGGGGTAAGAAACTGACTCAGTGATAAGAAGCAGAGTCACTGGTCAGACCACGCATGGAATATTGTGGACAGTTTGGGGCACCGGTACTCAAGAAGGATATATCAGAGCCTGAGTGGATTCAAAGGTGGGAAGCTAAAGTAATAAATAGAATGGGCGGATTACAATACGCAGAGAGGTTATCAAAATTGGGATTATTTAGTTTAGAAAAAAGAAGGCTGAGGGGCGACCTAATAACTATGTATAATATATCAGGGGTCAATACAGAGATCTCTCCCATCATCTATTATACCCAGGACTGTAACAAGGGGGCGCTCTAATAACTATGTATTAATACATGAGGGGACAATACAAGGATCTCTCCCATAATCTGTTTATACCCAGGACTGTGACTATAACAAAGGGACATCCTCTATATCTGGAGGAAAGAAGGCTTCTACACAGATAAAGAAGGGGGTTTTTACTGTAAGAGAAGTGAGACTATAGAACTCTCTGTCTGAGGGCTCAGTCACACGGGCGCATCGGCTCTGTGTTACTGCAGGCAGCAGACGGCCGTACCTGAAGATGGACGTCTCTCTGCAGCGCTGGAGGAAAGAACATGTGACTGGCTTCATTGCCGGTCACGTGTTCTTTCATCAGCGCTGCAGAGAGAAGTCTGTCTTCAGGTACGGCCGTCTTCTAACTGTCAGTCACACGGGCGCATCGGCGCCGGTGTACGGGTGCTGATTCGCCCGTGTGACTGAGCCCTGCGGATATGGTGATGGCACATTCGATAAAAGAGTACAAGAGGAGCCTGGCCATTTTTCTTGAGTGATACAAAATTATATCTTATAATCATTGATAACTTCAAAAGGGTTGTTGATCCGGGGATTATTCTGATTGCCAGATTGGAGTCAGGAAGGAATTTTTTCCCTTAAATAGGGAAAACTGGCTTCTACCTCATTGGTGTTTTTTTTGCCTTCCTCTGGATCAACATTGGGGGAAGGGGGAGGGTTAATAGAATGAACTGGATGGACATATGGCTTTTTTTTGCCTTACATACTACTTTACTATAGCTAAGAGCCCTGTTACACTAGTATGTTATCTGCCAGTAACAAGGGTGAAAGGAGAGAAGTGGAGCTACTCCGTGGGTGGATATACAAATTTTGTGGGTGAATAATGGTACAAGTGTACGTGGCAGGTGCTGCCGGCCAGACGTAGATCTGTACACGACAGGTCAAGAAGTACACAGTGGAAGTGAAAGAAAAATGGCTCAAGGTGCAACAACTGCAAAAAATGGTGATGATGGTACGATATAAGAAGATTTTTTTATATGAGGAGTATAACCAGCAGAAAAAGACAGTTCAAGGAAAACCCTCTTTTTCAGTAAGTGATGGGGCATAATATGCTCACTGCTCACTTGTTGGCTGAATGCCGACACCATCACACAGGGCAATAAGCAGATGAGCGAGTGCTCTGACAAACAATTGCTCCCAATGTTTGTCCATTAAAGTTTTCACAACCCCACACTAATAAAAAAAAATCCGGGGTCCTTCCCAAACATTAGTTAACTTTTTCCTTTACCTTACTTAATTTAAAGAGGTCTGTTACTTATAGATTCTTTTTACAAGGAAAATAACAATTGGTACAATGTAGCTGAAACATTGACATGATTTTAGATCTTAAGCCATGATCGCAAAATCACATAGTAAACATATAAGACTCAGAAATACCTTTGTAATTCTCCCCTCATCTCTTCTCTTGGCATTCTGTAATGATTCCAAGTGATGTCTTGCACTGTCATAATCAACTAGTTTTCGGCTCCTCTTGGCAATCCGATTCTTTAAAAAAAGGCATAAATATTTAAGATTCAACTTTAGGGTCATCTCATTAAACTTTAAACTGAAATAGTATTAACTAACTTTAATTACTGCAGTTCACAAAATAGCCAAATTCACTTTTTATCACATACTTTATACCTGATGCTGGGAAGAACTCAACAGGATCCCGTATTTCAGTGGGCACCATGATGGTAGCTCAGAATGGGGGTTTCAATATGGAACATTTGTGATAATTGAAAAAAAAAACCCTATTATGAGAGAGAGCCTTAATGCTTGGAGGAGTATTCTAACATTAAATCTACATACTGTGGTGATCCCTTGACAATAAAGGAGAAGTAAAAATTTTGAATCCTTCTGTAGCTTGTTCTCAAGTGCTAAAATTGGGTTTCAGAGTTGTGGTAAAATACAATAAAGTAATATCAAACATGAAATCCCAGGTGATTGGTCATTTGTATAGTATTTCAGTTATATTTCAGCAATAACACTCCATGCCATTACAATGACTGTTAGAAGTTCTTCTGCCATTGCCAAGCGCTATATCAACACTACCTGTTTGTCTCTAAGATTTCTTCCATATGCCATCCATAGTCTGGAACTCACAAACCCAACACATCTGACTCTCTGCTATCTTGGAAAGCTCTAACAAGAACCTGAAAACCCACCTCTTCAAAAAGTCTACAGTCTTCTGCCACCTCTATATGATCAGCCTTTACCATCACCTACTGTTTCCTTCCTCTTCCATATCAATGTGTCATTTAGCTTATTGTTCCCGTTCTTCATATTTATAGTTTTATGCTCTGTTTTCATATGTTCGGCACCCTGTAATGAATGTATGTGTGGGGTGATTGTATTTAGGACAGTGAGGTAGCAGTTAGCTTCTATTTGCTGTTTTGGTGGTGCACTATGTTGGCAATCATGATAGAGATCAGTAGCCTGAAGAAACACATTATTGAGGAATTGGAAACTGTATCAAATGGTTTGTCTTTTGTGTTGCCATGGTGCTAATATATATGAGCCAACTTTGCTTTAATCTTTTTTTGTTGTCATTTTCAGACCTGACTGCCAGATTTAAAATCCTCAACTTGATTTTTTCAAATACTTCCAAATTCGTCACTTGCTAAAGCCTTTTCCTCCTCCCTTAAGAACAATAGCCCTTTGAAACTTGATTGTTGGTTATCCTCTCTTAGGGTACTAATAAAAGGGCTCTCCACTTGCTACTAGACCCTAAATCTACGCCTAATAGATCCCATTGACAATCTTAAAAAGAAATGGAAGGCAATGTTAAAATTTCAATTTCGGACGACCAGTGGCATGGTACGTACTCCTCAGTTATCTCAGTTTCTTGCAGTCTTATATAGATGGTACATCGCTTCTTACACTCTCGATAAAATGTTGCCTCATTTGTCTAAACCATTGCTGGAGATGTGGTTTAATAGTTAGTACTCTGTGTGGTGGGATCGTCCTTAGGTCTCAGTGTTCTAGCATCGGGGTTTTCAGTTAATGTCAAATCTTAGTAGCATCCAAGTTCAGGCTAATCCTGCTCTAGCTCTCCTGAATTTAGACCCCCCCCCCCCAATGCCCTAGCACTTAGGCACCCCCGTGCTTCATACTCTTATTGCATCTAGAACCAGCATAGCTCATTATTGGAATAGTAATTAGATTTCATCTATATCAGAAATAATTGGATCAGTAAATAACAACTGTTGGCTTGCGTGTATGAGTGCAAGGGCTTTCAATAAAGAAGAGACCTTTGGAAAGAGCTGGACAGCCGGGCTCCAGAGCACTTACTGCTATGTGCCCCTTATATACCACTGACGTCCTGCAATATTATTCACGCCTTGAGTTTTAGTTTTATTCGTGTTTGTCATTTGTAAAGTTTTACTGTAACTTTTCATGTATTACTCCTACCTTATGGTTTTGTAATTGTTTGCTAAATCATTGGATTTTAGTAGTTTTTGTAAAAACTTATTTTCAATAGAAAGGTAGTGTTCGAAACATAAAAAAATAGACTTTCCATCTGAAAAAAGTAAGTGATGTGATTAAGGCCTCCTGCACACGGCAGAGCCAGATTCTGCATGTGGAATCCGCGCCTGAGAGCAGCGGCGTCCACACATACCTGCTTACTTTCATATTCATATGTACTGTGGATGGTCCGCACGGCTCACAATCGGACATGCACAGTGCAGATTTTTTTTTTTAAACTCTTGCTTTCCCCGTGTCGTCGCCTAGCAATGACGCCAAACCCACGACCTTTCCGCAATGTCAATTGTGGAAGGGCAGCGGATCGGACGGCATGCATTGTCTTCAGAATCTGCGCAAAAATGGAGCATGCTGCGATTTTTTCTCTGCTTGTGGAAGCCGCAATTGGTTTCCACAAGCGTGCAGGAAGAAACAATTTTCCATAGCATGCTATGGGCGGCATTTCCTGCGGATCTGCGATACGGACGCCCGCCGTGGATTCCGCAGCAAATATTCGCCCCTGAGCATGAGGCCTAAGACTGCAGACAACTCACATATAATCAGAGACGACCTGCCAGAAAATATAGTAAAGGGAGTTTTATTTACAAGAATTTCTTCTCCATTACATTACAGTATTCTGTATCCAAGCAGCAAGTAAAACAGTGGATGCTGAATTGTGGATTTTTTCCCAGTAGTGCAGCCATGTTTGCACCTCCTTGTCCTCATCAAGCTGCAAACATTAAAGTTGTTTCTTTACCTTTAATGCATTGCTTCCAGCTTTCCTGTAATGCTTTCCTTGGCACTTTTCTATCTAGGCAAAAGACTGACAAGGATGGAAACCAAGTAAAATTCGGATGAGCACCATGGCCTGTTCGCAGCGATTTCTTCTTCATGAGTCTCATAGCCTGAGAACAGCCCCGTCCTATGCAAGTGAATGGAACTGAGCTGCTATACAAGGCTCAGCAGGTATACAATGTACAGTGTTGTGCCGTGTATGGAGTGAAGTGTCAGCAGTTCCCACTACTGCTACAATGAGCTGATCAACAGGGATCCCAAGTGGTGGACCCCTACTAGAGATGAGCGAGTATACTCACTAAGGCACATTACTCGAGCGAGTAGTGCCTTAGCCGAGTATCTCCCCGCTCGTCTCTAAAGATTCGGGGGCCGGCGCGGGTGACAGGTGAGTTGCGACGGGGAGAGAGGGAGAGAGAGATCTCCCCTCCGTTCCTCCCCGCCGCTCCCCGCCCCCCGTTGGCCCCCGAATCTTTAGAGACGAGCGGGGAGATACTCGGCTAAGGCACTACTCGCTCGAGTAATGTGCCTTAGCGAGTATACTTGCTCATCTCTAACCCCTACCAATCAGCTATTTCTAACCTATCTTAAAGATAAGTCATCAATAATGCAGTCCTGGAAAACCCCATTATTACCATTATATAAGAGTTATTTTAATCGTTTTTCTGTTTCATGAGCCTTTCAAGCTACCTGGAAGAGTACTGCATGAAAAATATATGCAATAATAGGAATCCAACACCGACTCTGGAATACACTATACTTGTACCTAAGGACTAGCAGGAGAACTCAGATTCCCTATTTACATGTTGTTTAGTTATTTTGATGAAGATTTCCTGCCCTTCTTGTAGAAGTCACCAATGGGCTAATGGTAAATACTACCCAAGCTGCTGTTTCCTGCACAGTGGGCCTGTAGATTAAGTCAACGTACAGCAGTCAAGAATAGAAGTTTGTTGGACTGTAATGTCATCATAATATTAAAAAATGGTTTTCCGGGGACATAAAAATGAAATCTGTTTTTTTTTAAATGTTGTTTCCATGGCGATCTCAGATGACACATTGTATCCAATCTTCACATCCTTTCTATCTAGATGTTTTAATGTACGACTGTGCATGGATGGAAAAGAATCTCTACAAATATTCAAATGAATGCTTGCCTATTTACTTAGAAGTCATTTAAAGCTTCGTCTCACCAATTAGGAACATAACTACTAATCAAGAGGTACCAAGGCAAAGTTTTATTGTGGCTTCACAACTCCAAAGTCTAAAAGTTTGCTTTTAGCGGGCGTCTGCCCTGCACGATTCGTAGCAGAAAAATGTAGTACTTTCTATACATCATAAATTAATATGGGCGTTGGATCTTGCTTTCTTCTGGGCATGGTGTTTGTGGGACAAATTTCACCACAATGGACTGTTGAGCAATAATCCACAAAAACCAATCGATTACAGATGAGCGAGCATACTCGGTAAGGTGATATACTCGAGAGAGCATCGCCTTTTTCGAGTACCTGCTGGCTCGTCCCTGAAGATTCGGGGTGGCTGCAGGGTGAGCGGGTGGTTGCAGAGGGGATCGGAAGGGAGAGAGAGAGGGATCTCTCTCACTCTGCTCCCCACTCCCCCTTGCCTCCCCCCGCGTCCCCCCTGAATCTTCAGGGACGAGCCAGCAGGTACTCGAAAAAGGCGATGCTCTCTCGAGTATATCACCTTACCGAGCATGCTCGCTCATCTCTGCAAACAATCCTTTTTCCTCATGGATCCATAGTTAGATATCACAATGAAAAAAAGTCAAAGTGTCACTTTAAACATTTAAGTTCCTGAAGATGATCGGCGCCATACAAGCCGCTGTCAGTCCTGCTGTAGACGTTACTTCACTTCTGCACACCACTGCCCAGCTTTCTACCACTCATGTGCCAACTTGGTGACACTCTTGCCTACACCTGCACACTCACATGATCATGATATAGTAAAATATACATTTGTAGGGACAGCGGCTGAATATATTTCCTCCCAATAAAAGGACTTTTTGGCCATGCCTCAAAAATTATCCTTTCCGAGAGTTTCTCTACCACCCTTGAATTCCACCCAAGCTTTCATTATTGACTTCTAAGCATCCCTTTAGGCCCTCAACTATTTCTTACTTGTAGGTCTGTATGTGAACATCAATTTTCAGCCTCAGATATCAACTGTATTTCAAGGACAAGCATAGAGTCTGGTATTATTCAGTGCCAGTGCTTATTCAGTACTCTGGTAGGAAATCTGCGTGCGGTTGCCATATTCTAATTACATGTCAAGAGGATACTATTTGGCCAGTAGAACCTTGAGATTGAGCAAGGCCAACAACAACGTTTCTCATACACTGCTAGCATTGGCTATTAGTTACCTCACCTAAATGGGGTATCATAGAAATCTGAAGTGCTCCATTGTAACAATGGCAGCTTGATCCTCTAATTGCCATCTGAGTGTGTGAGGAGGCATTTGTGTTACAGGAGAAATGACATCATTATATTGTAGGGTAGGAGAATGGAGATAAGCAAGGTGAGTTCATCAGACCTTACCTTAATGTCAGGAAACTGCCCTAAATACGTATCAAGCGTTAACAAAGCTCCGTCAACTAACTTCTGATGAAAATCTTCCCACAATTCATCACATTTCTGTAAAAAAAAAAAATGTAAAAAGTGGCAAAAAAAATCATTATTTCTACCTTATTGGTGTCTGAGGATTGGGACATATTTCTAAATGGTATTGGAAGTGGTCCCACGTTTGGCCACCAGTTTTTGCAGTTTGCATGTATAGTTTTCCATTTCATCACGGTGATTTAAGAACATAAATACTTTAGTAGCTCCAGAAACTGAATCAAATATTGATTTAAGAAAAATGTTCATAAACTGTTAACATCGGCCAATTTATGATTTTTACTTACAATTAGGATTATAGTGATTACTGGCTGAACATGTTCTACTGTTTATTTAGCAGACATGAAGTGTATTACCGTAGGTACCACATACTGTACTCACCTCTCCTACCGTTTTAACATCATCTCTTCCATACCAGTCAGGCTCATATACTTCGTGAAGTGATTCTGTCAGCTTCAGGGATGCTTCTTGCATTCCTTTAAGAAAAGCACATAACAAGTCATGGGAGGAATTCATAAAATGAATAAAAAAGTCCTACTTGTGCAAAAAACGCTAAACTTTTTAACCTTTTCCGCCACCCTTATCACTGTGTGGGGAGGTGGGGCCTGCTGGGAGGATAGGCTCCATAGCCTATTGAATTTACTAAAATCTAAGCCAGATTTTACCTGGAGGCGCACAGGTGGCCCAAGACGCAACTTTTAGCACATTTGGTACATCTTACTCCAGCATGTAAAATATCGATCACAGATAAATGCTTCACATATTTTTAAGTTGTAAAGACCGACCAGCTTTGAGATCCAGAAGGATTGTAAATAATAACCTTTTTAACTAAAATAATCATGGATTATTAAAGACAGCTATAATAAAATGCACTGTTTTGTCCTCTGAATGTAAAAAAACTGTTTATTTTTTTTTAGTTGCTTACAGAGTTTTTAGGAGTCATAGAAAAAACTTACAGAGACCAGGAAATAGTTAAACAGAGATGCGCGAACCTACTTGGACACGCCCCTTTTTCGCCCGAGTACCGCGATTTTTGAGTACTTCTGTACTTGGGTGAAAAGATTCGGGGGGCGCCGTGGGTGAGTGGGGGGTTGCAGCGGGGAGTGGGGGGGGGGAAAGGGAGAGAGAGAGGGCTCCCCCCTGTTCCCCGCTGCTACCCCCTGCTCCGCCACGCCTCCCCCGCCCCCCGGCGCCCCCCGAATCTTTTCACCCGAGTACGGAAGTACTCGAAAATCGCAGTGCTCGATCGAGTAATTAGTCAAAACGAGTACATTCGCTCATCTCTATTAAACATAACAAACTAGGTCAGAATCGCTACTCCCATACCTCTATGGTCCAGCGCTGCCGCTCCCGTCCTCAGCACTCTTCTTAGCTAGAGCAGTGATTTTAGATATACATATGTGAACACTGCAGACGATCACAGACCTTAGCAATCTCAAGCCATATAATGCTGAGGCCAGTGATTGGCTGGAGCAGTTACGTGTGTATACAGAATATCACCACTGTAGCCAATGTAAAAAAGGAACAGCTGTGAGGAAAGGAGCAGCAGTGTTGTTCTGGCAGAAAATTGAAGTGGTGAGTATGACTTCATCATATTTAACAATTTTCTGCCCTCTGTATGTTTCTTTCTATATGTTGGAAAAGCACTTTAATGTCCAGCTAGTTCATCCTACGACCCCCCCCCCCCCCCCCCCTGGTCCCTTTCCCTAGTGTTGATCCAGAGGATGGGGTAGAAGCCAGTTTTTCTCATTTAAGGAAAAAATTCCTTCCCGACTCAATTCTGGCAATCAGAGTAATCCCAGCCTCACAGATCCTTCTTGTGTAATTAGTGACTATAATATGTAATATTGTAACACTCAAGAAAGGTGTCTGGGTCCCTCTTACAATCTTTTATCAAATTTGTCATCACCAGGTTCTCAGCAGAGAGTTCCATAGTCTTACAGTAAAGATCCACCTACTAGGTTGGTGTAGAAATCTTCTTCCCTACTCTAGACGTAAAAAGCGCCCCCTTTTTACAGTTCTGGGTATAAATAAATGATGGGAGAGATTTCTGTACTGACCCCTGATATAGCTATACATAGTTATTAGAGCGCCCCCTTGTTACAGTCCTGGGTATTAATAGATGATGGGAGAGATCCCTGTACTGACCCCTGATATATTTATACATAGTTATTAGAGTGCCCCCTTGTTACAGTCCTGGGTATTAATAGATGATGGGAGAGATCTCTGTACTGACCCCTGATATATCCATACATAGTTATTAGAGCGCCTCCTTGTTACAGTCCTGGGTATAATAGATGATGGCAGAGATCTCTGTACTGACCCCTGTTATATCTATACATAGTTATTAGAGCGCCCTTGTTACAGTCCTGGGTATGATAGATGATGGGAGAGATCTCTGTACTGACCCCTGATATATCTATACATAGTTATTAGAGCGCCCCCTTGTTACAGTCCTGGGTATAATAGATGATGGGAGAGATCTCTGTACTGACCCCTGATATATCTATACATAGTTATTAGAGCGCCCCCTTGTTACAGTCCTGTGTATAATAGATGATGGGAGAGATCTCTGTACTGATCCCTGATATATCTATACATAGTTATTAGAGCGCCTCCTTGTTACAGTCCTGGGTATAATAGATGATGGGAGAGATCTCTGTATTGTCCTGTGATATATCGATACATAGTTATTAGAGCGCCCCCTTGTTACAGTCCTGGGTATAATAGATGATGGGAGAGATCTCTGTACTGACCCCTGATATATCTATACATAGTTATTAGAGCGCCCCCTTGTTACAGTCCTGGGTATAATAGATGATGGGAGAGATCTCTGTACTGACCCCTGATATATTATACATAGTTATTAGAGCGCCCCCTTGTTACAGTCCTGGGTATAATAGATGATGGGGAGATCTCTGTATTGTCTCCTCATATATCTATACATAGTTATTATGTCGCCCCTCAGCCGTCTTTTTTCTAAACTAAATAACCCCAATTTGGTTAAGCTCTCAGGAAGGTGGCAGGGTTAGGAGCATGGAGTATTTGCTCAGGACAAGTTGTTGACTGCAGTATGCCTAATGGATTCTTTCTCCTTCTAAATGAAACATTTAATCTTGTCATAATTTAAGATACTCAAATAAGCTTTAAAGACCAGAAATATTTAAATAAGCTTCCAAGAGGAGAGCTTAGCAGTGAAGTTTTTGGTTTACTGAGGAGGAAAATAGACTCTTTGACTGCAACAAACTTACCAGGAACCATCAGCAGTTGGAGCAGCCTCGCACTAGCGTACTTGGGACCGCAAAATCTGCACCCGCAATGCACAGCAAATAGAACTCATTGACTTCAATGGGTTCCTTCACATGCTCTGTTTTCGGGGCAATTGCCATCTGCACGAACTGCATGATTTCGCAGAGTTAAACGATGGCACCTAGACCAACGAGGTCAGCTGACCCACTTACCGAGTCAGCTAATCTGCCTACAAGTCTGCTGACCCCCGTACCGAGTCAGCTGACCCCCTACTAAGTAGGCTGGCCCTCCTACTCAGACATGGCGCTGCTGGGACCTTGCCGATGTGACCGGTTCCAGTAGCACAATGAAGTAAAGTGCTCCGATCCGGGGCTCTATATCCCATGATCATGCGCCCTGCATAGCGCATATACACCTTGCGTATATGGGCTTCCGCCCATGTGCGGCCGCTCTTGCGACTTTCAAATGATTTTCCTACTACTTGCAGCAGGAGTTGATCTTTAAGATGATTACTGTAGTCGGGGCGCACTAGAGCGCATGCGTAAGGAGCTGTGTGTATAGCGCAGGGCCGTACTGCTGTGCGCGCCGGCGTTTCGCAGATTATGGCAGTGATCTTGGACCGCGCACGCAGTCTAACTGATTTGTTTTCAGATTTCCTGCTCCGTCGCTTTTTGACGTTGCGTATAAACGCTGCACATGCGCAATGTAACTGCGTGCGTGTTTATTATGTGCCCATAGAGAACAATAGGGCTTGATCGCGTGTAATGCGCGGTGATAAAGAAAACGCGTATTATACGCAATTCATATACGCAAATGTGAATGGATCAATGAGACTCACCGTACTTTCACTGGATCCATTCGCTGCGATTTATGTGTGCGTACGCTGTGCTGTAAATGCGGCTTCAGACAACCCATTGTTTTCACTGGGGCCATTTTCACCATTCTTTTTTGTGTACTTTAGCTCGTGCAAAAAAAACCACGACATACTGTATTTTTGTGCGCATTTACGCATCTAAGGCACTATAGGAGTCTATGGGAGTGCGCAAATACACGCCTGATCCCTGCGAAAATGCGCAATGAACTGCACAATTTCACAGGGAAATAGATAACACTGGGGGCTCGTTAGGCGGCAGCCTTTTCATTTACGGCATGGGTGTGTTCCACAACGATGTGATCGGTCCCGGTGTGGCAGAAAGTACAGTAAAACGCCCTAAACACACACGGTAGCGCCCTCACAGAGCAAGAAGCTCTGCCGCTAAAGTAAAACAGGCCGCAGCAGGACGCAGTATTGTGTGACGACAGGTACTACTGCTGCCGGCGACCAGAGCGGACGACTACCAGCAGGTAGGCACAAGCAGAAGCTGTAAGGTAACCCGGCTCAGCTGGCAGGTGTGAAGCCCCGGCTCATGAAATATTTACATACTGACAGAATGGAGGTCGGCAGCTGATACAATAACTTATTATCCTTCCAGACCCATTAAAAGGGGAAAATGACCATTTCAACAGGATTTTAATGCACAGACTAGTTATCAATCCTCCTTCTGCTTTGTAAGACATTATTTATATGAGGCTCAGCACACAACACTGCGAGGGAGACTTTGTAATGGTGAAATACAGGGGTGGACAAAAGTATGGAAACACTGTACGAAATGCATGCCATAACATCGGTCTCTACATGTCTCTATGAAATATGATTTATAATCCCATGTAACTTTAGTGGAGGTGATGGGACATGAATGCTGCTGAACATAGGAGCAAAGCCAGTCCTAAACAGAAGCCCACAGAAGTAAGATGCATCAAATGTGCTCTATCCTTCGGCTTGCCCTTGCATCGCTCATTGTCTCCACTGGGGCCGGCACAGCATCGCACCACATGCTGGGTGCACGCTAGTGCGATGGGATGCGGGGCTTCCTAGTGAAAACAATGGGAAACACTCTGCAATCCTGTCAGCCGCGGTCGACGATCGCTACTTCCCCAAAGTGATGTAAGGCGGTTTTGATAGCCTAAGTCCACATGGGCGAGTGTGATATCAGCTGTGAAACTCGGCCTGATATTGCGCTCACCAATATGCGATTTCGCAGTGGATGCGAGGCGTTTTTGTATCAAAACCTCCTCACATCACTTCGGGGAAGCAGCGATCTTCCACCGCGGCTTACAGGATTGCAAAGTGTCCCCCATTGCCTTCAATAGAAAACCTGGCATCTCCATCACACTCTTGTGCACCCGACACGTGGTGTGACGCCGGCCCCATGGAAGACAATGCGATGCGATGCGAGGGCACGCACAAGCCGCTAGTTTTCATGTGTGTGACCCTACTCAACAGAATGGGTTTCATATTTGTGCGTCTCATAACACATGTAACGCCGGCCTTAGTCAAGTTTAAAAATCAAACAGAAGCAGGCAATGAAATAAGGGAACATTATGGCCAGCTGAAATCAGAAGTAGCAGAATTGTGAATACAGCTCTGCAGTATAATACAGGCATCATAAATTAATGCATTTATAAGGTCATGTTCAGATGTTGTAGCCCTAAAGCAGCGAAATATCCACCAAATCACACAGATTTTGTTGTGGAAGTGCTGCGGAATCTGCATGGATTTAACCCTTTATTTGAAGGCATGAAATTCCTGGTGAAAACCTGTAGCATAAATTGAAAATGCTGCAGTTTCACAGTCCGCAGCGCAGGTGAACTAACGCTGCAGGTATCTTCGCAGCATGTGGACAGGTTTTCGTCTTCATTTTCTTTGCTGGTACGACACAATGTTGCAACAACAAATTTCAAGAAAATCAACAGCATTTCTGCAGCCTGTGAAGAACCGTGAAGCTTTTCATCTTCTCTGCAGATTCACTTTACGGCTGGGTTCACACTTGGCGGATTTGCCGCAGATTTCGCCACAACAAATCTGCCAGCGGACGCTAATCCCGCGATTAGCCAGCCATGTAGACGAGATTTCTCATAAATCTCATCCACACGGGACGGCAAATCCACCGCGGCAAAGCCGGCAGAAGCCGGTGCTGTGGATTCGCCAGCCGTAGCATGTTCATTTTCTTTTTTTCTCTTCCATAGAGGAGAGTGCACCCACAGCATAAAAGCGTGCGGCCAGGCCGGTTCAAAACCCGCGGCTAAGTGCCAAACTGCGAAATTTGCACCCAGTGAGAACCCAGCCTTAATGTAATTAGAGTATGTATGGGAGTGAGCAATGACAATTGTAGATGTCTGACCTACCTTTGATAGCAGCCAAGTACGCACGCAGCTCCCTCTGTAGCCGGGTCCCTTCTGACTATGGAGATAATAATACTATTACTACAGCACATAGTAATGGAACAGCAGACAAAACAGTCATGGCAATCTGTTCGTGTCACTACAATGTTAGGGCTTGAACAGATGGGCCGATTCTTGTCTCGTTAGAACGGGACAAAACGAACCAGTGATTTTGAATGGCTTTCTTCTCACTGGTGGTATCGTCGCCTGTTAATATTACGGGCGAGAGAATATAGAACTTGCCCTATCTTTCCCGCATGTTGGTAATACTGGGGCAGGACCTATCTTCTCCCTGTGCTATGGTGCGGAGTGTGAACTGCCTGAGAAGAAGAAAGGGAAACCCCGTTCATGCGCAATATACACCGTAGCGGCGAGTGTAGTTGCACATATGGTCACGTGAAGCCACCCTTAGGGCAAAAACAGACAGCCATATGTGCAACTACGCTCGCCGATACAGAGCAATTATTTTCTTTCCTTCCCAAACCTTTCACCCACCATGCTCCTGAGACTGATAAAACTGCGGGAATGTATGTCCTGCCCCATCTGTATGTGCGGAAAAGACAAGGCAGGTTGTATCTTTTCTTGTGCGTACTATTAGCGAGTGAGAATCCCGCTAATGAAAACGTAGCCATTGAAATACATGGTTTTATTTCATCCCGTTATGTGGCCATGATTATCACAGTCGCTAACGGGACATAATCACACCCATGTGAAGAGGCCCTTACTGCGATTCATCAAAATACAAACTAAAGGCTACGGGAATGTTTGGGGGGGGGGGGTTATTTTTCACTTCAATGCATGTATTTTGGGTTGACAATTATTTTTGTAACAGGGCTTAATAAACATTTTGCACCATTTGTCTTCTGCAGATTGTAGTTATCATGGTGTATAGAGCCTGCAGTCTCAGGCCGGGCTCACACGACCGTACGGTAATACACTACGTAAAAATCACAGCTTTCTACCTGCGTAAGGAACTGCACATCCCTGCACGCTGTCATGCACTGGCTTCCTCACGTCTTCTCTTTTTTTATTTTTTTCTAATTTTTCCTAGTAACATGTGTAAAAACCGCCATATGTACGCAATATAATTGTGTTTTTAATTCATTTCAAACTCATACAAAACAATAAGGCTCTTGTCACGGCTTGTCGGTCATGACATCCTTGTAGCATGGTGGCTTTCACAGGCTATGACCTGCCGCCTGGTTAAGCAGATCTATGGTTAATGCATCATGTGCGGAATCGGCTTTTGCTGTCTGCCTTGATGCATGACTGCATGTTGGATTAGTCATGCCTGAAGTAAGGTGGAGGTGTGGTTCTCTATTCACTCTGCCATTGTTTCAGGTGCAGAGTAGCTATTTATTCTCTTCCCTCCCGGTGATCAGTACTGCTTATTTTTGTACACAGTGGAGTATGTGGAGTTGGAGCTTAACTGTGCCCGGTGTTATGCAACTTGCAGATAAGTACCTGCTGGGTCTTTTTCTGTTGCTTTGTTGTTTGTCTTTTCTGTTTTTGCTTTGCATGTCGGTGCGTGTCTCCAGGGGTTTTTTATAAGGACATTCAGGCCCCAGAAAGAAGACCACTGGGCGGCCTTTATCAGGGCGATGTCCCCGCTTTAGGTAGGGAACTGTCACCCCCCCAACTAGGTTAGGGCCAGGCCCTGGAGTTGGTGTCACGGTACTGCATTACAGTGTTTATGGTTTTATACATTCCAAGTCACCGTGCTTAGTGGTATACTCTGTCGCACGGTCCTTACAATCAGGGTTATCACCACCCCATGTCCGTGCTGAGCGTGGTGCTCGGGCTCTGCACGGACGTGGCAGCTCTATCACGTGTAATACGCGGTAAGCTAGAACATGCTGCGTTCTTTTGTACATGCGTAATATACGCAACAAATATGCGTAAGTGTGAATGGAACAATGAAAATCAATGTACTTTCACTGATGCCATTCACTGCGTATTATGCACACGCACTTTGCATGTGCAATACACAATTTAATTAAATTCGTGTGAGTTTGGCCTAAGTCTCAATAAGAGATCTCTCAATGAATCCAGACGGGTTAGTCTTTAGCTCTTATCTCTCCTCCCATGTACTTTTTATCTGCTAATTTATGACCATAAGCTTTATTGTGGCCATAAATTAGCTGAGGAGCGCATGCAGGAGAGGAGAGAGCAGAGGGACACTGAGGCTATGTTACATGGGATGACTGTCCAGCGCTTGAGCACCCAACAGGAGGTGGAGGGTGGTGGAGATCTCCTCTACCCGACTGCCTCCATTCAGAGTAAACAGGCAGTCGGTCACAGACTGCCTGTTTTAGGTGAGCTAAAAAACAAGTGCCTCCGACAAATGAGCGATTCTTGCTCACTTGCCCTGTCGATTCTCATGTTTGCATGGGACGACAGTCCCCTGTAAACGCTCTTTTGAACAATTACTTGGGTGACCATCAACCCAAGTAAAAGTACCCTAAGTCATCAGTCCAGGTTCACGGAGAGATCCCCTACTGAAACGTAGACTGCAGAATCTATATACAGGGATAAGTAGAGACTGCAACATTTTAATTAAATCCCATTGCAAAAATGATTGTTAGCCCAAAATAAATGCATTTCAGTGAAAAACAATTGCTCCCTCAAAGGTGTCCATAGTCTTTAAACAAAGGGCTAGGCAATTGCCTAGGATACAAGGTAACAATGGGGGCATCATTTTAAAGTAACTGTTAATCCTCAGACTGAAGTGGCCGCACTGGACAACCCATTTATTTATGGCAAACAATTACACTTGCTTTAGTAGAAAAAACTAAATGAAGAATTGAAATAAATAAAGTGTCTAAATGTTCTGTCAGTGATGCCCGACACTAAGGAATAGGGATTGCTGCTCAGAAACCCCTTCACTCTTGTCCGTGGCCTGTGATGGATATTGTAGCTCAAGCCCTTCCAATTGATGAAACACCAACAACAAACACTTTGTGAATGATGGGAACAAAGCGCAACTACAAGTTTTGTTACATAATACATTATATAACATCACTGCAACTTCATTCATAGGAAAGGAGCTCCGGTTTAGAAAATAATCTTAATGAAAGCCTCCAGAGTTGTTTCTAATTAAACTGGGAGAAAAGTATCTTTCCTTGCATTTGATACATAATTGCAATAAAGACATTGTCAATGGAAACTTGTGAACACATTCTCATGGAGACAAGAATGAAAGAATGATTCTTAGGCAATCATATAACCAGTATACAAATTAAAGCAAAAAGACAAACGGATGGATGGATAGATATGAGATAGATAGATAGATAGATAGATAAATATGAGAGAACTAGAAGGATAGACAGATATGAGATAGAAGGATAGACAGATAGATAGATATGAGATATCTATCTATCCTTCTATCCCATATCTATCTATCTATCCCATATCTATCTATCTATCTATCCCATATCTATCTATCTATCTATCTATCTATCTATCTATCTATCTATCTATCCCATATCTATCTATCCCATATCTATCTATCTATCTATCCCATATCTATCTATCCCATATCTATCTATCTCATTCATATCTATCTATCTATCTATCTATCTATCTATCTCTCATATCTATCTATCTCATATCTATCTATCTCATATCTATCTATCTCATATCTATCTATCTATCTATCTCATATCTATCTATCTATCTCATATCTATCTATCTATCTCATATCTATCTAGCTATCTATCTCATATCTATCTATCTAGCTATCTATCTCATATCTATCTATCTAGCTATCTATCTCATATCTATCTATCTAGCTATCTATCTCATATCTATCTATCTATCTCATATCTATCTATCTCATATCTATCTATCTATCTATCTATCTCCTATCTATCTATCTATCTCCTATCTATCTATCTCCTATCTATCTATCTCCTATCTATCTATCTCCTATCTATCTATCTATCTATCTATCTATCTATCTATCTATCTATCTATCTATCTCATATCTATCTATCTCCTATCTATCTATCTATCTATCTATCTATCTATCTCCTATCTATCTCCTATCTATCTATCTATCTATCTCATATCTATCTATCTATCTCATATCTATCTATCTCATATCTATCTATCTTATATCTATTTATCTCATATCTATCTATGAGGGTGCATTCAGACGAACGTATATCGGCTCGGTTTTCACGCCGAGCTGATATACGTCGTCCTCGTGTGCAGGGGGGGGGGGGATGATAGAGCCAGGAGCAGGAACTGAGCTCCCGCCCCCTCTCTGCCTCCTCTCCGCCCCTCTGCACTATTTGCAATGGGGAGAGGCAGGACAGGGGTGGGGCCAATTCTCGGAACTTAGTCCCGCCCCCGTCCTGCTTCCTTTCATTACAAATAGTGCAGAGGGGCAGAGAGGAGGCAGAGAGGGGGCGGGAGCTCAGTTACTGCTCCTGGCTCTTCCATCCTCCCCCCCCTGCAGATGAGGAGGACGTATATCGGCTCGGCATGAAAACCGAGCCGATATACGTTCGTGTGACTTCACCCTGAGATAGATTGATAAATAGATATGGGATAGATAGATAGCATATGAGATAGTTATTAGATAGGTAGATAGGTAGATAGATAGGATATGAGATAGATAGATAGATAGATAGATAGATAGATAGATAGATAGATAGATAGATAGATAGATAGAAAAAAAGTTATGATTTTTTGAAAGTGAGACTGAAAAAACAAGAATGAAAAATGGATATGTCTGGTCCTTTAGTGGTTAACCAAATTATTCTCTACACAAAGATGGTCCCTTTAAAAAGCAAGGATGAGTGGATATATAAATAGATAGATATCTAGATCCATAGTGTATAGAAATATATATTTTCTTACAGGCTCTTTTTAAATGTTCTGAAATCTGCACAAACATCCATTTAGAGTATTATAATAATTGGAGGCTGTACGGGGAGGGGGAGGGGGAGGAGGGGGATGTAGCTGCAACATTTAGCTCAGTGTTTTACTGAAACAGCAAAAGGAAGATAAGAGTGTAGCAGCGGGGGAAGACGTCTCATTGGCTTAGAGCGCACGGCAAACCACCAGCCTCATACCAGGAAAAGCCTATACACCACACGTATGGAAACCGAAAATATGAATTTACAGAAGGTAGAAGAAAAATCTGTAGGTTACCTACAACAGTCCTGCTTGCAATAAATCAAATCTATTGAACATCTAAAACTGCTAAGGAATTCAGATTGTTTGCAGCATTTAGTGAGGCTTTAGTGACGTCTCTCTGAAGCAATATGGCTGAAATACTATTTAAAGGGGTTGTCTCGCGATAGCAAGTGGGGTTAAGCACTTCTGTATGGCCATATTAATGCACTTTGTAATATACATCTTGCATTAAATATGAGCCATACAGAAGTTATTCACTTACCTGCTCCGTTGCTGACGTCCCCGTCGCCGTCTAACTTCAGCGTCTAATCGCCCAATTAGACGCGCTTGCGCAGATGGGTCTTTTCCCTTCAGCTCGGTCCGGCAGCAGCGGCGTTCTGGCTCCGCCCCCTTGTACGCGTCATCGTGTAGCTCCGCCCCGTCACGTGTGCCGATTCCAGCCTCCTGATTGGCTGGAATCGGCACACGTGATGGGGCGGAGCTACGCGATGACCATGGCGACGGGGACGCCAGCAACGGAGCAGGTAAGTGAATAACTTCTGTATGGCTCATATTTAATGCACGATGTATATTACAAAGTGCATTAATATGGCCATACAGAAGTGCATAACCCCACTTGCTATCGCGAGACAACCCCTTTAACCCTTTCCAATCCACTGTCTGACCTCTGAAGACATTATGATTGAAGGCTGTACAGCTCCGATGTTGGAAGACATCCGTCGGGGTTCTCTTACTATATATTGCCAGCCTCTCTGCTGTCAGAGCCTATCCAACGTGTCACCTCATGCAGTACTGGCTTTAGCCAGCATATAGTGTCATTGTATAATGGCAGAAAAAGAGTAAGCCCCCTAGGAAAACCAGGATACAAATTGGATTGGAAAGGGTTAATAGCTGTGTCATCTGTAGATCCAGACCACCGACGCCCCAGCGTTACTTCTGCCTGAATATTAAATGGTTTTAACCATCATCTTTAAGTACAAATGATGTCCTTGAAGATTTTGACAGATCTCCTTGGGATGCGCCATCTTTCCTCACGGCTGTGATGCATCTGATTTGCCTGCCTGACTTTTTTTCTTTGCATTTCTCCTATTTTCCCCTCTTTTATTCTCTGCATTAATTTACAGTCCTGCAGCTGTAGGGTGTTCTTTCCAGCTACTGATGTTTTGACAGTATAATGTCTTTTTACACTAAATGCTGATTTTATGTTTAGGCCTTTTATGTTTATCCCGTTCACTGATACATTCTTTCATTAAATATATCAAAAAAATCAGATTACAGATGAACCTAAAATAGAGAACCATATGAAATGTTAAAATAAAAGAAAGTAGGAAGTCTGAGCACCATTAGCATGCAAAGGGATCTGCGACTAATTAGACCAAACACACAATGAGCCTACAGTCACAATTATCCACATATCATACTGGCTGTCTAACTGTACTTCCCCGTGGCTCAGATAATGTCTTAGAAGGCCAATGGCAATCCCTAATCTTAATGGGAGACCATGAATTGTGGAAACCTCTGTCTATATTGCTGCCCGGTGTTCGTAAAGTTCTGTCATTTATGTTTTCTTTAATTCTTTGCATATTTTTTGCTTCCAAAAAAAAACAAAAAACTAAACGTGTGAAGTATCAATCCAGATTGAATGCAGTCTGCCAAGCATTTAGAAGTTCTGCAATATTGGCACATTAATAAAATTGGCAGCTGTAGACATTTTTCCGATTCAAAGCTCTTCGACTACAACTGTAGCATTTGTTACAAGATAAAAAAATTATCAGCAAGCAGAAAAATAACATTTTGGTTTTGGGAGCCTTTCCATATGTATGTTACACTGCAGCACAATGGGAGATCACAACATCTACCGCCGCCACCAGATGACTAAATCATTAAGTAACAGATTAAAGTTACAATCTTTGTCTATATTACAAGTTCTAAAATATGTTCTTTATGTTAGAGGTGCTTGAAAAAGTAAGTGACTCCTTTGGAAATATTGGATTTTTGCATTACTTACGGACAAACACAATATAATTAAACTAATAAGACAATAACAGTCGTCATGAGCGAGTCAACTCTGTGTTAATGACTTCTCCAAGAGCTAATTGGCAAAAGGTGTTTCAATTAAGGAAGAGAGAATGGAAGTGTGGGTTTCATGTGTACTTCGCCCATTAAATAAAGGTATACAAAGCCTGGGTATTGACAAATCCATTCTTCTTAAGAAAGATTGATTCGTGGGAACTTTTTAATGGGGCAAACAACTTCAGAAGACCTCAGAAGATGTGCTATAGAGATGCATGAGGTTGGAAAATGTTGCATAAGCATTGTCAAAGACATGGGTGGATATGAATCAAAGGTTAGATGAATTATCAACGAATGAAGAAAATTCAGGATTGTTGCTACTCTTCCTGCGAGTAGAGGTCCTGTAAAGATCACTCCAAGAGCATGAGGGGCAATTCTGAAAGAACTGAGAAAGAACCCAAGAGTAACGGCAAAAGAGCCACCGAGGACTCTACAAACTTCAAACACCTCTGTTGGGGTGTCTGCAAGTAGTAATACAATGAACAAGGATGGTGTTTATGAAAGGATACTATGAAGGAAGCCACTGCTGTCCATTAAAAAATATATTGTGACCCTTCTCACGTTTCCTGAGACCATCTGGATTTTCCACAGTGCTTCCGGGAAAATGTTCTATTAACTGATGAGGCAAAAGTGGAGTTTTATTGCTCAAATGTACAACATTTCTGGTGTCAAGTATAGTAAATCTGATGGGCTGTTGTTGCAGCCGTTCTGAGGTTCCCACCTTGTCTTCAGGCCAGACCAGGGTTTAGCAGCATTCCTACCTCTCCTGGAGCTGAGAGGTGTGGAGGTTGCAAGATGAATGTCAGTCAGCACCTGGTGCTAAGTAGCTCTGCTCCTATTTAAGCAGTGCTAACTGTTACTTCAGTGCTGTTCAATGATTCACTGCAGTTCTATGTTGGACAGCGACGGAGCAACACAGTGTGGTGGAAGCTCTGCTGTATAAGCTAAGTTCTTTGCTGTTTGGTTTGGTTTTGTTCTCCTTTTGTTTTGCGCTAGGGCTCCCAGTTAGGGACTGGTTAGTGGCCCAGGTTCGAGTGCAGGCTCGCACTTATCAGCGCGGTCTGTCTGCCGAGTAGGCAGGGTCCCCTCCCGGGTTAGGGGACGATAGGGAGAGCATTCCCCTTTAGTTTTTGTTTCCTTTTGCACAGTTGTGCCTTTGATTTATGTTGTACAGGTTGCACATTCTAAGGATGCAACAGCTGTGTATTCCGTGTGCCCTTATACTAGGCTCTGCCTACTTTTTAAAATAATAACATGGGCAGTGTAAATGCTTAAAAGAAATGTAAATTTTGTCACTTACTTCAAAATTACAACTTTGTGATGCCACAATTCAGGCACATTTGATGTAGGGCGTCCCATTGTGTACACATGGTTGGTGTCAGCAGAAGACTGTATTTTGTAGAATTTCTTTTAATTTAAAGGGTCAAAAAGCTAAATTTGTACATTTTTTAAACATAATGTGTGGTTAATTGCCAATGTAAAATTACTAATTACTTTGAGGAATGCTACTTTTTATATGCAGGTAGATAGCAGCAAATCCGCACTTCCATTACATCTCAAAGGTGTCTAATTTGATTCACATTTGATCACTGCTTTTTTTGTAATATTACAAAAATAAATCTATTATGTGCCAACATAATGAGCCATGTTCATGGGGCTTGTGCCCAGGAGGGGGCTTGGGGCTTGTGTTCATGTGGCTTGTGCCCAGGAGGGGGCTTGGGGCTTGTGTTCATGGGGCTCGTGCCCAGGAGGGAGCTTGGGGCTTGTGTTCATGGGGCTCGTGCCCAGGAGGGAGCTTGTGTTCATGGGGCTTGTGCCCAGGAGGGGGCTTAGGGCTTCTGTTTATGTGGCTTGTGCCCAGGAGGGGGCTTGGGGCTTGTGTTCATGGGGCTCGTGCCTAGGAGTGAGCATGTGTTCATGGGGCTTGTGCCCAGGAGGGGGCTTGTGCCTAGGAGGGAGCTTGTGTTCATGGGGCTTGTAACTAGAAGGGAGCTTGTGTTCATGGGTCTTGTGCCCAGGAGGGGGCTTGTGTTCATGGGGCTCATGCCCAGGAGGCAGCTTGTGTTCATGGGGCTTGTGCCCAGGAGGGAGCATGTGTTCATGGGTCTTGTGCCCAGGAGGGGGCTTTGGGCTTGTGTTCCTGGGGCTTGTACCCAGGAGGGAGCTTGTGTTCATGGGACTTGTGCGCAGTATTGACCCCACCCTACCATCTGAATAGTACAGCAGAAATGCAGCAATATTTTCCAGCCATCTTAATCCCTTGAGGTATCAGTCATTTTTCATTTTGTTTGTCTTTATTTTCTCATGTTCGTCATCCAAGAGACGTTTTTTTCTTTTTCCGTCAACATAATGTATCATATAATTACGTTTTTTTATGTTGAGTTAAATGTAAAACAAAAATTCTATTGTGGTATTGGTTTTTCTGTTTCGTTTTTCAGACTCCATAAATCAGTAAAAATGCCTCGCTAACTCCGTTCTGTGGGTCAGTAAGATTATCCCAATACTACATTTATACAGCTTTTGTTATTGTTCATTAATATGTTTTACTAATAAAAAATGTCCTTCCGTCGTGTTCTGAGCACGATGATGAAGCTATATGAGGGCTTGCTCTTCCCACAGTTTATATGAGCAGCATTATGGGGTAGGGATCACTGCTTGATCACTTTTTAGTCCATTTCTTTTAGAGAAGGTAGGTGACCAATGCACACTGTGCATCAGGTAGTCAGAGAAGCGGTGCGGCCATCTTTGTTTGTCCAGGACTGCAGGGTAGCTGTAAGAAATACTGAAATTCTGTTCCTCTGCATAAAAATCCCAGAAGGTCGGCAAACCATCTTATCACCTATAATCACTGTCATAAGGCTGCCTTCACACCTGGCGGCAAACTCTGCGGAAATTCCACTGTGGTTGCAGTACAAGGTAAGTGAATGAGGTTTTAAAATCTCCTTAACACGTCACTGAATTTTTCTGCAGCAAATCTGCATCAAATTTGAAAAGTATTGCGGTTTACATCTCCACTCATGTCTATTAATGTTGCAGAAACGACGTATCTGCAGCAAATTTTCACCATAGAGATCAACATAAAAACTTCCCCATACACCATAAAAAGAGTAATGTTGTGTTTTTTTTTCAGCTTTTCGCTGCAAAGACCCTCTGGATCCACTTCAAAACCTGCATTCGTGGATGGATGTTTGTTAATAAAGTTTGTGACCTTGGAAGCAGAATCTACCTCTCCCAGATCACAAAAACGCAACACATTCCGCAGATAAAAATACAAAATCTGCAGCAAAAAACGCAGCAAAATCTGTAAAACTTGTTAAACCTAGCCATCTGCAGGAACGCAAGATTAATTCCACAGCAGATGTTTTGCAACTCGGATGTCCTGTGTGAAGGCAGCCAGGGAACCAGCTGACTACTCCTCCATGCTTCTACGCAATACCTTTCCAGTATCAAACTATGGCACATAATAGATGGACAGAGTGACTTTTAAAGAATCAGGTACATTTGTTTTCCGTGGAAATGCGTAAAATAAGAAGCAAAGTAATGACAGATTTTCATCCTCCCTTATTTTTCCCTTTGTGCTAATGGAGTCAGATCTTTATTTTTCCTAATTCTATTTTCTTTATTCAGATAGCAATATACACTCATAGTCAAAGAAAGTCCCTCTCCAAGAAGGCGGCTTGGAGGCTCTAGTACCCTGTTGTGCCGCCTCTAGCTTGGATACAAGATGTGATATGAGCAGGCATGAAGGCTCTAGTACCCTGTTGCACCACCTCTAGCTCGGATACAAGTTATGACATGGGCTAGCAGGTAGGATCTAGTACCCTGTTGTACCGTCTCTAGCTTGGATAAAAGATGTGAAATGGGCGAGCATGGGGACTCCAGTACCCTGCTGTACCGCCTCTAGCTTGGATACAAGATGTGATATGGGTGGGCATGGAGGCTCTAGTATGCAGTTTGGCTGCCTCTAGCTTGGATAAAAGTCGTGACATGGTCAGGCATAGAGGCTCTAGTACCTTGTACTGTCTCAAGCTTGGATACAAGATGTGATACAGGCGGGCATGGAGTCTATAGCACACTGTTGGGCCACTTCTGGCTTGGATACAAGATGTGATACGGGCGGGCATGGAGGATCTAGTACCTTGTTGTACCGCCTCTAGCTTGGATACAAGATGTGATACAGGCGGGCACAGAGACTCTAGTAACCTGTTGTATCACCTTCAGCTTGGATACAAGATGTGATATGGGCGGGCATGGAGAATCTAGTACCTTGTTGTACCACCTCTAGCTTGGATACAAGATGTGATACAGGCGGGCATGGAGACTCTAGTACTCTGTTGTACCACCTCTAGCTTGGATACAAGATGTGATACGAGGAGGCATGGTGGCTCTAGTACCCTGTTGGGTTGCCTCTAACTTGGATAGAAGGTGTGAAATGGGCAGGTTTGGAAGGTTCTAGTACCCTGTTGTACCACCTCTAGCTTGGATACAAGATGTAATACAGGTGGGCATAAAGACTCCAGTATCCTGTTGTATCACCTCTAGCTTGGATACAAGATGTGATTCGGGCGGGCATGGAGGCATACAGGTTCTGTATGGTATCCTGTGGCATATTGATCCCTATTTGCTGTAATTAAGCCTCTGAGTCTTTTTACAGGAAAAGGGTCCCACCAATTTCAGGGCCTCAGGTGACAAGACTGTTCATGTAATCACACCAAAACTCTAAATTATTTGCATA
This sequence comes from Eleutherodactylus coqui, assembly GCF_035609145.1. Lineage (NCBI taxonomy): Eukaryota > Metazoa > Chordata > Amphibia > Anura > Eleutherodactylidae > Eleutherodactylus > Eleutherodactylus coqui. The sequence continues at coordinate 33,626,453 of NC_089848.1, read as the reverse complement.
TCTGCCTGAGACCTCATATGGCCATAGGAGCTTTTACGCGCGCCCGCCGGCACTGTAACAACGAGTGAGTGGGTGCACAAACTTAATGTTTGTGTGCCTGTTTAGACGGGACGGGCCCCGGCGCATATACAGCGAGGCCGCAATGTCGTTGTCTCCCCTTCCCTCTCCCTCACTGTCTCATCTCCTCTCTACTTCCCTTTGGCTGTTTGCAATAGAAGTGGGTGGGATGTGGATGGAGCTAAGCACCCGCCCCTTGTCCACACCCTCCCATTGCAAACAGCTGGAGGGGAGAACAGAGGAGGAGAGAAGAGGGAGGGGTTTAGCAGTCACGCTGCTAAACTCCCTCCCACTTCCCTTTTCCGGCTGCTGTCAGTGGCTCCCATAGGAGCCCATGCAGTGGTCGACGTATTCCATCCGGAAAGATAATTCCAGGACTATCCTTTCGGCCGGGCGCTATATTGGCTGGCTGGGCGCTTTTATGCCGCTGTAATACGGCCATGTGAACTGATGCATTGGAATCTAATGCATCAGACCATAGAGTATATCGGCCGGCAGTGAATGCTCGTGTGAAAGAGCCCTGAGATGCAACTGCATGCCGGATTTTTCAGCAAAACAACTTCTAGGGGCTGGATTGTTTTTGACAATGAGTGTAAATGCATTGAAACACTTGCAAAAATTCTAAGAATGAGATGGAATGGGAAAAATATGGTATTGGCACTTTTTTTGGCAGGGTGGGGGGGACGTTCACAGTGGAGTAAAAACGTCAAGTTATAGGCGTTTTCCTGGCAGCACTAGGATACACCACGGTCGGAGCGGAAACTGCTGCTCTGACCCATGTGTCTTGACCGGCGCCTGTAATTGTAGGCTGGGGTCCCATTAATTTCAGGGAGAGCTGCGCCTGCAATTGCGAGCACTGACCACTGCACAGGGGCTAGATCAGTGGCTTCCGCTCCGACCCCAGTGTAACCCGGCTCTGGCAATGAGCACTGCCTGGAAAACCCTTTCAGCGTTATTCTGCGCTTCAGTATGATTATGGCGGTACCAAATTCATATAGTTTTAATTATGTTTTACTGCTTTTAATAAAAATATTAAACTTTGCTTTTTGTCACCCCATTTTGACCCCGTAACCTTTTCTTTTCTCAGGTGATTAAACTATGTGAGGGCTTGATTTTTGCGGACTGAGCTGTGGGGTTTTTGGTACCATAATGGGGTACATACAACTGATCACTTTGTGTGGGGTTTGTTGTGAATATGCCATGTAGCATTGGGCACGTAGAATCAGTAAGCACAGTGCGCAGAGCATAGAACTCATTGATGTCAATAGGTTCATTAACCTTAACAATTGTTTTGCAAACATTTCAGTTGCGCAAGAAAAGGATCTGCCCTATTTTCCTGTGTATTTACGCATCAAAGTGCCCCATAGAAGTTTATGAGAAGTCAATTAGTTCTATTCTTTGTGTTTAGTAGGGCCAGATTTTGTATGCGCAAAAAAGTACGCCCCTGGGACGCCTCCCTAAGTAATAATCAGTCTGCATAAAAATGCAGGATTACCAAACTACGCAAGACTTTACCTTTTTTAATTTTTTTTTCCCCTCTAAATATTGCTGCCAATCGGTATCCAGACTCATTTTGTTTTCAAGAAATGCAAATGTGCCTGAGAAATGTACATATCAGCATATGGAGCATCTATTTATACTCCGGAATACATAACACTTCCTTCCTGAATTCTCCTCCGATTATAAAGTATATTATCTTTTAAACCCATTTTAGATCAGGTAACGGGCCGAAGATTGATTACATGCTGAACTAGACTTGATATTTGTAGGATACTGTAACTTCGGCTCCATTGTCTCCTTCTTCAGTGCCATAGATGGGCACAGTTGTTCCAGATTACAAATGTGCATGTTGAGAACAGATGGAACTCTCTCAGGCCCTATTATAGTCTAAGCTATGTTCATACCTGTGCATAGATCTAGTGATTTGTGCAGAGAGTGACATACATGACTAGTTATTAGTATTTATAGTCCCCGTGTTTCTGGTGACGCAATGCTCCACTTACTAATGTAATATACAGTGAAAGGGATTGGTCAAAATATATCCGTGCAAATAGTAAGCTATTGCCATTATTTGCCATTTTGCTGAGCAGTGCAAACAGCTATGAACAAGAAAACATCAGTAAATGTACAAAATAGCAACACTGATACTGCGACATTTAAACCTGTGAACATTCTGAAGGGATGCAACCAGTGTTTCTGGTGGCGCGATGCGCCACGTACTAATATACACTGTAAAGAATTGGAGTTGGCACAAGTATTTCAGTGCAAATAGTAATAATAATAATAATAATCTTTATTTGTATAGCGCCAACTTATTCCGCAGCGCTTTCAGGCATGGATAAATGCAAAACAATACAACAATTACAACAATTACAATGTGAGGTACATTGGGTTAGACACAAATGGGTTGGGGTGGTACAGGAGGTGCAGGGGTTGGGGAACACAGGCAATAGGAAATTTTATGTACAGATCATTTATCAGAAGGCAAACAGGGTGGAGCACCATAGGGAGGGGCGAGGGACTATGTCAGGAGATTTGGTATGCTTCCCTGAAGAGGTGCGTTTTTAAGGCACGTCTGAAATTTCGTGCATCGGGAATTGTCTGGATGCCTTGGGGTAGAGCGTTCCAGAGGATGGGTGCTGCTCTAGTGAAGTCCTGGAGGCGAGCATGTGAGGTTCGTATTACAGGGGTGTTTAGTCTGAGTGTGTTAGCCGATCGGAGTGAGCGCGCTGGGTGGTGTACTGACAGTAGGGAGGCGATGTACGGTGGCGCAGCGCCCTGCAGAGCTTTGTGAGTGAGGTAGAGGAGTTTAAATTTAGTTCTGCAGTGGATGGGCAGCCAATGCAGCGACTGGCATAATGCAGAGGCGTCTGAGTAACGACTGGATAGAAAAATGAGGCTAGCTGCTGCATTTAGTATGGATTGGAGTGGAGCGAGTCTAGTGCGGGGGAGGCCAATGAGTAGCAAGTTGCAGTAGTCAAGCCGGGAGTGGATGAGCGCAACCACGAGCGTCTTTAGCGTGTCCATGGTTAGGAACGGACGTATTTTAGCAATATTTCTGAGGTGCATTTGGCATGTTTGGGTCAGAGATTGGATATGGGGGGCAAAGGAGAGGTCAGAGTCCAGTGTGACCCCAAGGCATCGGGCATGTCGTCTGGGGGTTATGATGGTGCCAGACACTGGAATGGAGATGTTGAGGTGAGGTCAGTTAGAAGGTGGAAAGACAAGGAGGTCAGTTTTAGAGAGGTTTAGTTTGAGAAAAAGGGAGGACATAGTGTTAGAGACAGCGGACAGACAGTCGGTGATATTTTGGAGGAATGGTCCAGAGATCTCACGAGAGGAGGTGTATAGTTGGGTGTCATCAGCGTAGAGATGGTATTGGAGGCCAAATCTGTGGATGGTTTGTCCAATTGGGGCAGTATAGATTGAGAAAAGAAGGGGACCAAGGACCGAGCCCTGGGGTACCCCGACAGCGAGAGGAAGTGGAGCAGAGATAGAACCAGCAAAGGAGACACTGAAAGAGCGGTCAGAGAGGTAGGAAGAGAACCAGGAGAGAGCAGTATCCTTTAGACCAATAGAGTGGAGCATAGTGAGAAGGAGATTATGGTCGACAGTGTCAAATGCAGCAGACAGTAGGCTATTGGCATTATTTACAATTTTCTTGAACATTGCAAACAGTAATTTACAAACTTCAGCAGCTCGTTGAGGAGACATGTTCGCTTGTTGCTTTCACATATAAGCTGCATGTGATTTACAAACTTCAGCAGCTCGCTGAGGAGACATGTTTGCTTGTTGCTTTCACATATAAGCTGCATGTGATTTACAAACTTCAGCAGCTCGCTGAGGAGACATGTTCGCTTGTTGCTTTCACATATTAACAGCATGAGATTTACAAGCTTCAGCTGGTGGCTAAGGTGAAATCGTGGCTAGTCGCTATGTTATATAAGCTGCATTAGCTTCACAGCAGCGTTGAACCCTCTTTGCAGAGGCGTAACTTGAAGCTCCCAGGCCCCGATGCAAAACTTGTAACAGGGCCCCCAACTATAATGCTTTACTCATAGTACTGGGTTCCCTATATGATGGAGAGGCCTTATGGGCCCCCTAAGGCTCCTGGACCCGGGTGGAACCGCATCCCCTGCATCCTCTATAGTTACGCCCCTGCCTCTTTGTTGACATGTTTGCATGACATTGACGGTTTGTTTCAACACTGGTTGGTGTTGGTGGCATTAGCCATTGGAAAGACATGATATCACATTTAGGAGATGTGAAGATAGTGGTGAAGGACTATGCTTCAATGTTGTTGGTCAATATGCACTGCCAGCTATGTAGGTGAACATTTGTGAGGTGTTATTTATTGGAGTCTCCACACAGGTGTCCAGCTGTCTCACAACCAGTTACAAACTGCCATATTGAGTACTGCTGTATCCATAGCAACTGAGGCCATGGGGGTTTGTGGGGGTTGTAGCCCACCCATAATCCCTCATTCAGTGTGCAAGGATAAAGGGTCTTGTGATGACGTCACAGTCATGTGATCAGGGGGCGGAGCATGTGAAGCACTAACACACAATCACAGAGAAGTGGATGTTAACACTTTGATTCTACAGTATTTAATGGTAAAAAGTCTTATACACTCTGTCAAAAACAATTCCGCCCCTACAAGGAGTCGTCATTTTGCTCCAAAACTCGCCATGCAGTTACATTTCAGGCAGATATGTGAATGTTTAGAGTTGTGGTGTGATTAGATGAACAGTCTTGTCATCTGAGCCCCTACAAGTGATTCTACCCTTGGCCTGGATACTGGCGTCCTGTGTTGCCATTGCCTATGATCGCTGTAATAAGCTATAAGGCATTGCAGAAGAGATGTCCTGCAATGCCTTATCATGGCAATCAGAGCTGGTATGGTGTAAGTCTCTCAGAGGAACACAAATGGTGTAAAAAAAAGATCAAAATAATGTACAAAAAATAAAATGTAAAAAACAATGTACAAAAAATAACTTTTTGGGGGCCTTTTCTAATGTTAGCATTAAAAAATCCCACATATTTGGTATCATTGTGTCCATAACGACACATACAATAAGTTGAACACGCTTTTTGTCCTGCATGGCAATAAGCGTAAAAAAACCCGCTAAACAACTGAGGCAAAATGCACATTTTTAGCATATTGACTCGCAATAAACACAATAAAAGTTATCAAAAAAGCCGTATGTACCCCAAAATGGTACCAATAAAAACTACAGCTCGTCTCACAAAAAATAAGCCCTTACAGAGCTCCGTCCATGGAAGAATAAAAAAGTTATAGGACTTTGAATGCATCGATTTAGAAAAAGATTTACAAGAAAGGGTTTACGTTGTAATCGTACCGGCCCGCAGAAAAAATGGATTGTGTCATGTATGCTGCATGATTAACGCTTAAAAAAAAAAGAAACACAACAAAAATCTATGTCAGAATTAATGCGTTTTCTCTCCCTGCGATCTTAAAAAATATAACAAAAGTTTTACAATATAGTCTATGTACCCAAAAATGGCACCGATAAAAACTACAGTTCACCATGCAAAAAACAAGCCCTTATACGGCTGTGTCGACTAAAAAAAATGTTTAAAAAGTTATGACTTTTGAAGAATGGAGATTAAAATCCGCCAAAAATCGGTCCGTCCTTAAGCCCAAAATAGGCCGTGTTCTTAAGGAGTTAAAGTCCAATACACTGCTATTCTGAAGTATTTTAGCATATTGTGCAAGCAATCAAATGGTCACAATGGTTATGATTTTTTGAAAGTAGGGACGGAAAAAACAAGAATGAAAAACTGAAATGTGGCTGGTCCTTCAGTGGCTAACCAAATTATTCTGTACATAAAATCATTCGTATTAATTAGCAAAGATAGATAGACGGATGGATGGATGGATGGATAGATTTGAGATAGAGAGAGACATAGGCATAGCATCAGAGGTCGCTGGGGGCGCGGTGGCGACCCAGCCTCTGCGCTCAGGGGGGCCCAAGGCTGCCCTCTGCCATATACACATGCACATTCAGTGCATTAACAGCTCGCCACTCTGTTTGCAGCACTGCACCAATCACATGGCAGGCTGAGCGGCCAGCCTGAGAGGAAGCAGGGAAGAGCAGGGGGGAGGAGGAGGGAGGCAGTCACATGGGCCGGCAGGGACTGATGATGCCATCATGTGCTGCCCCTGCCTCCTGCTGGATGGAAGCTGATGTGTCTGTCTGTGCTGCTGCTTCCACATGGAGAAGTGGTCCGGGCACCGGGGTATGTGTATATATGTGTGTGTGTCTATATATCTATCTATCTCATATCTATCATCTATTGGGAGATAGGGAGAGAGATATGAGATAGATAGATAGATAGATAGATAGAGAGCTATGAGATTAAGAGAGAGATAGATATTAGATAGAGAGATATGAGATAGATATGAAAAAGATAGATATGATATAGATATGAAAAAGATAGATAGATATGAGATAGATAGAGAGATAGATAGATAAATAAATAGATAGCTATGAGATAGAGAGATAGATAGATATGAGAGAGAGAGGTAGAAATGAGAGAGATAGATAGATATGAGAGAGAGAGGTAGAAATGAGAGAGAGAGGTAGATATGAGAGAGAGAGAGGTAGAAATGAGAGAGATAGATAGATATGAGAGAGAGAGAGAGGTAGAAATGAAAGAGAGATAGATAGATATTAGATAGATAGATATGAGATAGATATGAGATAGATAGATAGATATTAGATAGCTAGATTTGAGATAGATATCTAGATTTGAGATAGATATCTAGATATGAGATAGATATCTAGATATGAGATAGATATCTAGATATGAGATAGATAGATAGATATTATAGATAGATATTAGATAGAGAGATATGAGATAGATAGATAGATATTAGCTAGATATGAGATAGATATATAGCTAAATAGATAGATAGATAGATATGAGATAGATAGATAGATATGAGATAGATAGATAGATAGATATGAGATAGATAGATAGATAGATAGATATGAGATAGATAGATAGATAGATATGAGATAGATAGATAGATAGATATGGGATAGATAGATAGATAGCTATGAGATAGATAGCTATGAGATAGAGAGATAGATAGATATGAGATAGATAGCTATGAGATAGAGAGATAGATAGATATGAGATAGATAGCTATGAGATAGAGAGATAGATAGATATGAGATAGATAGATATGAGATAGATAGCTAGATATGAGATAGATAGATATGAGATAGATATGAGATAGATAGATAGATATGAGATAGATAGATAGATATGAGATAGATAGCTATGAGATAGAGAGATAGATAGATATGAGATAGATAGATATGAGATAGATAGCTAGATATGAGATAGATAGATATGAGATAGATATGAGATAGATAGATAGATATGAGATAGATAGCTAGATATGAGATAGATAGATATGAGATAGAGATAGATGGCTTTGAGAGAGATAGATAGCTTTGAGAGAGAGAGATAGATGGCTTTGAGAGAGATAGATAGCTATGAGAGAGAGAGATAGATAGATATGAGATAGATATAGTTGGATGTATGAATGTAAAAGAAACAACAGTTTGTTAAGCAGCGATTTAATAGAATAACTTTAAACAGCTAATTGTATTTAACGGTAATTACAGATATTTGCCATCAAGTACAACACGATGCAGAGATTTTCTATTCAAGGATAAACCGTTCCAGCTGACTTTGCAATTATGTGAGGTAAAAGTAATGAAAACATTGCTTTAATCTCTGACAAATGAGCATTGAGAATACAGCAATTAATATGCAATTCTATGTCGGAAAAATTACATTGCTGAAGTACCACAAGGAATAATTGTAGCCTGGCTAGATGTGAAGCTTACTGGTGGAACAGCATGAGGAGAGCCGAGTCTGATTGAAATATTAAAAGCATCAGTGATTAACTTCTGTGTGCAATACCCGTCGGAAAACTGCGATCTTATCAGCAATGTGAGGTTCCTGCTGATGTAGATCTGTGAAGAGCAACATCATCATTATTAACAACTAGCTGATATGCCCGGCCTCGCCAGAGTTAATTTGATACAGGTGTTTGTTTTGTTCGCACGGAAAATTTTATGAAGTCGAGTTTACTTTAGAGCAACCGAGGAATAAAATATGTATACACATAGAGGAGCGTTAGATTCTCCTTAGGCTGCGTGTACGGATGTCCCTCTGCAGAATGTGCTACCCTCCCCCCCCCCCCCACTCTCCTCATTTAGGACCTAAAGAATGCTCGCGCCAAATTTCACGCTTGTACGACACCGAGAAGTTACATTACATAGGGGTGCACTTACTCTTGCACTTAGCATTTAATAATCGAGTTGTGACCCCTTTACTTTTCCTATTTAGAACCTAAAGAATGGTTTTGCCAAATTTCATGTTTGCATGACACCAGGAAGCTAGAGAATTAGATTAGGTACATTACACAGGGGGGCTAATACTTTTGCACTTAGCAGTAAATTTTTGAGTTGTAACTACTTTACTTTTCCTATTTAGGACCTAAAGAATGTTTCTGCTAAATTTCATGTTTGTGCGACACTGGGAAGTTACATTACATAAGGGTGCCAATACTTTTGCACCTAGCATTGAATTTTCAAGTTGTGACTCCTTTACTTTTCCTATTTAGGACCTAAAGAATGATTATTCCAAATTCCATGTTTGTACGGCATCGGGAAGTTAGAGAATTAGATTTGGTACATTACACAGGGGTCCCAATACTTTTGCATTTGGCATTGAATTTTCGAGTTGTGACTCCTTTACTTTTCCTATATAGAACCTAAATAATGCTCCTGCTAAATTTTATGTTTGTACGACATTGGGAAGTTAGAGAATTAGTGGCGAGTGAGTGAGTGAGTCAGTGAGTGAGGGCTTTCACCTTTATATATATAGATTACTATAAGATCTTATCCGTCGATAGCTAGAGGCCTGTAAAAGAAGCCAATAATAAGGTATTCTATCACTTCTAGATTTGTCCTATCACCCCAAGGTAACGTTCAAACATAACGGAAAATCCACCGCAGATTTTAGTGCAGATCTACGACAATGTCCACAAGAAAATCTGCATGCTGCACACAGTTTGCCGTGGATTTGAAAGGTGAAATCTGTGCCGAAAGGCCACAAATAAACTGACATCCCGCGGATTGAAAATCCACTTCACACATCAAGTTATGCTGCAGATATTTTCTGCAGCATTCTTAAAATCTCATCCACACTGCTGGTAATGTAAAACGCTGCACATTTTCTGCACCCAATTCCGCTGCAAATAAACCCCTAGCATTTCCACAGCTTGTGAACAGATGCTGAAGGTGCATACATAGATACACATGGTGCAGTTGTGCTGTGTTTCTTGCAGCGTGCGCGAAACGGTAAGCAGAAATGCATTTGCTTCTACTGCAAATTCAAATGTTAGCTGTGGAACTGGGTGAAGCAATTGGTGGTTCATGCTCTGTGGAAATCAAAAATGACAGTGAAGTCGCTGCAGTAGATTGCAAAAATTGCAAAAAGTACATTGATTGTCAATGCTAATCAGGATGGAATGGAAATTAATTGATTGAGGTGGCTCTGCAGGAGGCCCAAAAACTCAACCTTTAACTACAAAGCAAGACACCCTTTATTTTTTTTCTTTTTAACAAACCTTTATTTGGAGCAGAGTTCCAGGTTCATATGTCTAAGCCAAGGTTGCGCTCAAAGATCAGAAATTTTCATGACGCGGGGAGGCTGAGTACCCTCCGCTGCAAGCACTTCCAACTCCAATAATGACACCCCGTACTCCTTTTTGGCTAAAAATGGCCACAGCAGCCAATTTATTAAAACAAACTAACATCAAAACATTATACATATACAAGGGGGAGTCCTTGGAGCCACAAAAATCTGGTGCTAAACTATAACGCTCAACATAACCTTCCCCTCAACCGTACGAACTGGCTCCGGGGCCACAACAAACCGCCCTGTGGTGGCTACTACCACTATAACTTACGGCCAGAGGGGGTTTACTGCCCCTCCCCACTAGTCAAGTCACACCGCACCAGACACCATACAAATTAAACCAGGGAGGACACCTTAGCAGGTGAGACCATGACTCGCCCCTAACCAATTTAAAACGACTCCAAGGACCCCCCCACCCGCCAACAGCTGCCATGACAATTAACAAAGTCGCAAAAAATGATATTGAAAATCACGGCCCAATTCGCACGCTGGGCAACTCCCCAAATCATTTCCCTCAACATGTAATACTAGCACATCAGGGCACCTATCCAGGTCTACAAAACATTGCACCTCCCTCAACACCTGACACCACCGTATCCCTCTAATCTCCAATCAACGAATCACAACCTCCTCCCTCTAAAATCCCAGGTGCCTCCCTGTCAGCCGCACCCGGGCCCTTTATGTTGCCCAGTAAACATAGGAGTCGCCCAGAACATACAACAAATAATGCGTCCACTCCTACCTGCCTATTTTTTTAACTATATCTGGAGCCAAACCCCATCCTGCCGCTTCTGTCACGGCACCAATCTTAAAGGACTGAGACAAATAAACCCCTCCTTCTAGGCCAAGCTCCGCCAACACCTTCTTTAACACTCCATTGAATTGAAATTTCGAAAGAAACTAACCATCCTGATGCCAAAAAACCTGGTAGCCAAAAACACTTCACCAGGCACATATCAGTCCCCGGCACATGCCCTAAACACACCTTCCTTCCTTTTCCCAACTAGTCGGTCTTGGACCATCTCAGCCAAATTTCCAATCTCCCCTCACCCATCACCACATCCTCCATCTCTAAACATCCTTTTACACTCTTACTGGGAGAGACCAACTCCCCAACTCTAAATGCCCCAAAAAAGGCCAATGAAAAACCACAACAAAACATACATTCTTCAAACCGATCCATACATACAACTCTCAAAGTCAAACCTATCCTCTCCAATACCACAAACGTGATAGGCCGCCTCCTATCCTTTACCACCCTTCCTCTCCGAAAACCTCTTAATGCCTGATGCACCAAAAACTCTTGTCAAATTCCTAATTTCCCACAACTTAAAACTGAAGGCCAGTCCTGCCACAAACCGGTTTACCTTTGCCACTGACCAGCCCTGCACCGCTGCAGTTCCCAAAAAAACGAGCAACACCACTACCCTGTCACCCTCAGACAACTCCTCCTCCATTTCCCTATGTCCCAATGCCTACTCATATGCCGTCCATGTACCCTGTGCCAGCAAAGCCAAAATTAAGTTTTCCACTGCACGTTGACCATGGTCCATAATTCCGATGGACTAGGCAGGCCTTCTTTCTCCACCTCTGGCACCAGAGTGCGAAAACGATCCCGCTGGAAATGAGAAAGAGCATTTGCTATAACATTGTCAACCACGGAACGTGCGCCGCCACCACCCAAGCATTCAACGACAAACAAGCCAAAACCAAGTACCTCAACAAATCCACCACTGGGGGCAAACGAGCTGTCAGACAATTAATCGCTTGAACCACCCCAGATTGTCACAATGAAAACAAATTTTGTTTTTAAACCACTCCCCCCAAAGTGACACCGCCACAACTATTGGAAACAGTTCCAACAACACTAGATTCTTCACTGCCCCCAACCTCCGCCACTCCTCAGGCCACGGACTTGCGCACCATTGGCCTTGTAAAAATGCTCCGAAGCCAACCGCCCTGGCTGTTCACAATCAAAATTCTCAACCGCCAACTCGACCGACCATTATACCTGTCAAAAAACTAGACCGCACCAACAAATCCACCCTGATGTTAGCCAACACCTGAACAAAATGATGAGCTGCTCTTACCCCGGCCGTCGCTCCCGCCATTCTCCTACAAAACAGATGCCCCATTGGCATGATCTAGGACGCAAAGTTCAGCTTACTCAACAATGACTGCAAAAAAATCACGCAATGTAATCTTCTTGAGCCCCCGCACCCTCTGCAAATCATGCCGCAAAGACTCCAATTTATCCTCCAGGAGCCAGCATTCCATTTTTTCAGTATGAATCGTGATATCGAGAAAACTAAGGTGTGTCACCGGAGCCTCCATTTTTTCTGGAGCAACCGGACACCAAACTTCTTGGCTACCCATTGCACCATGGCTAACAGCGATGCACAAATCTGAGAACTCAACGTGCCAACACACAAAAGATCATCCAAGTAGTGCAAAACCGACTGCACCCCCGACACATTCAGAACCATCCATTCCAAAGAAGAACTAAACGCCTCAAAATATGCACATGAAATAGAACACCCCATCGGCAAACACATATCAACAAATTATTCCCACTCCCAAACAAATAAATGCTACCGGGTCTATTGGCAACAGCTGAAAAGCAGACTCCACATGCGTATTTGCTAACACCCCTCTGCCACACCGCTGCACACACCGAACTGCCACATCAAACAACGTATAAACTACTGAACACAATTCAGATGCAAACCCGTCATTAATGGATACAACAAATGGTGTATAAAACGAAATTTCCCAGGCTCCCTCTTTGGAACCACACCCAATGGGGACACCACCAAGTTGGAAAGCAGAGGAGATGCAAATGGACCCGCCATTTGCCCCAACAACACGTTCTTTCTGAATTTCTCATGCACCACCTCTGGGTACTGCATAGCCGAATGCAAATTTTTAACAGAAAACCGAAACCTCATCTGCTCACGACGGGATATGAAATCTCTCCGAAAAACCCCAAAATAACAGACGCGTCTTCTCCCGATCCAGGCACATATTTAGAAAGGGGGTCATCTTGTGAACCATCACCGGCATCCTCCCTTTTTCCACCAGGGCCTGCCACCTTTCCTTTTCCTTTTCGAAAACACTTGGATGCCCTGTGGCCCGTTCTGCTACAAATGGAGCAATTGTGTTTAAATCAACAAGTTGTCCCAAATTTACACTGACTTTCATTGAACTGCCAGCAATACCCTGCCTTTCGGACCACCGACACCCCGCCACCTCTACTGGAACCACCACCACCACTTGTGCCGGAAGACACAGCACCCCCCTGAAGAGGACTGCCCATACTGTGTTGGCCACATTAACTTCCACCAAAGCCCAATGTCCTTATGGTCCCAGCGGATACTGGGACGCACTGCTTTGTGCTGATGAAATTGCTTGTCATAATGCAACCACATCTAGTTTGCATCCCCTATAGAATCCAAATAACAAAAGAGTGCTGAGCAATTCTCTGGCACCTTTTTACCCACAACTCCCACCAAAAATCGCAAAATCCTGCAACCAATTGGTGAAAGTCAGAGATATCAACCGCCACCTCCTTTTTCTCCTCCCCCTCCTTCTTCAACTCGGTCCGCTTATCCTTATCGAGATTAAACTTCTCTAAGGGCAACAGGGAGAAAATCTCCACATACTCGTCCTTCCATATTTTACTCTTGGGCCGCCTTCTTTAGATGTGCCCCCAGGGGCCCCTCAAAGCAGACGTAAACCTATACCTTCACCCTGTTTTCTAACCAGACTGCCTCACTATCCTTTTCCATCTGCACCGCGACTGTTACACCCCCAGATCTCTGCACACCCCCTGCCATCACACTACTCCCAGAGCAAATACCAACATCAACGTTGTTCCCCACTTCCTGCATTACCCATGACGCAATCAGAGATGGGGTTACCACCCCAGGCCCATCCCCCAATTACAATGCTACAATAAATCCCCCACATTACCTAACAAACATCCATAAGTTGCCACTATCCCTACCAAACTCATTATCCACAACCACCACATCTCCGCCAACTAACCTCACTCCCCTACACTGACCCACATTAAAATCATCGGACAAACAAAACATGGAAGCATGTTCACCGGGCTGCATGAGAGCTGTGTTCCCACCCGCTGGACCACCGCACTCCTGAAGGTCAGCTTCGTTCCCGTCTCCTCCGATTCTGCATCATCCAGCTGCCACTCACCCGATGTCACCTCTTCAGCTGTACTCTACCTGGCTCCCAGCCGATGATCCAGCTGCAGCATGACCACCGCCAGCCTCAGCCTGACCGCACTGCTCCCAGCTCGTCCATCTTGACGCCGACCGGTCATCTCTCCCATGAGCGCCATCACTCCACCTCCTCCTCTTGGGGTCCCGGTCCGCCCCCTGGCCGGCACCTCACCAAAAGCCCAATTGACCATCCTCCCTCTGGTTTGCCTCAGGAAAGAGGCTCTCCCAGCCGGTACATCACCAGGGGAGACCTCCATAACTCCACTCCCTACCGATCGGCACCGCAGGCTCCGTCTCCCGACCAGAGCTGGTTACCCTGTGTGCTGTCCCTGTCGCCCGCTAAATCTGATTCTTCTGGGGCCTTGCCTTCCTGCCCTGAAGCTGAGAGAGGGAGGGAGATGCTGCCTGGGGGTCCCCAGAGGGACTCTGGAGCCGCCAGCGGGATGAAGGTGCCTTCTCCTCTGCGAGGAGGGTCAGGATAGTTCTAGAAGGTGGGAGTAAAATAACTGCAATTGGTGGAGAGAGAAGTGGGTGGAGGGGATATAAAAGGAGAGGAGGAAGGAGTAAAGGCATTCCTGTGGTAAAACAAAGTGAAAAGAGAGTAGAGAGCTTTAGTTGCTGTGTAGAGACTTGCGTTATGGATGTGCAGCAGCTTTTTAAGGACCTACGAGCATCAGCCAGCATGCAGGGTGCTACTTGGCTCCAGGAGAAGGTGGCTAGGCTGCTTCCACTCCTGCTGTCCTGGCCCTCCTGACATCCTAGGCACATCTCCAAGCACTCCAGCCACCTGCTCCTGGAGCCAAGCAGCATCCTGCACGCTCTCTACTCTCTTCTCACTTTGTTTTCCCACAGGAATGTCTTCACTCCTTTCTCCTCTCCTTTTATATCCTCTCTGCCTACTTCTCTCTCCATTAATCCGAGTTAGTTTACTCCCACCTTCTAGAACTATCCTGACCCTACCATCCCCAGTAACCCTTCCCTAACTTCTCCTGGCTACTCAGCCCCCACACCCCCAGTCATGCAGGGCTTCCTCTTAAAGGGACCCCGCAACCCCTTTGCTCTGGTTCCATGCTGACTTTTTACTAATGACGAAGAAGAAAAACAATGGTTTCTTCAAGTTGTGGAAGCAAATCGCAAGGCTGTTCCATCACAGATTACCAAGAAGTCTTCTGTCCAGTCCTTAAACACTGGCTGACAATTAGTTATGTCGTAATTTTGACTATTTTCATATATTTGGAATATTTTTGTAGGAACAGCACAAATGTGTAGATTGTCAGGACAAATGTCATTGTCAATACTTAAAGAGGTTCTGTCACTAAAAAAGAAAAATGCTCTGCTTATCTATTCCTCCCCCATCAGTCTACTTACCAGATCTTCACCTCCCTTATCTTCTCCTCTCTCCTGCAGTCCAGGGGGTCACTTCACCTCCAGCTGCCTGATTCTTCTCCTTCCTGTGAGGTTAAGTACATTTGGTTGGCAGTCTTCCAATGTACGTTATGTCACAGCTCACAGGCCAGCAGGAGGACTGCCTATCTTCAGAGATTGCTCATGCAGGCTGTCTCTGAAATAGATTACAATTCCTTCCTAGGCAGTGAAGCTACAGCACAGGGATGTGACCTTCACTGACCCAGCCGAAAGGAATTTGTGATAAGCAGCCCTCATAACAAGCTGGGCCCAGCCTGCAGTGAGCTGACCTGGGGCACTGAAGAAGCTCAACCAGGAGAAGATGTGATAAGGAGACAGACAGGGAAGGAATAGGTATGGTTAGATAATTTTTTTTAATGACAAAACCCCTTTAATGTTTTAAAGTAAATTGTTTTTTTTGCAAAAACCAATTGTTAATATTAATGCTGTAGCTTGTGTAATCGGAAATCCTGCGTGTAAGCGCCATTTCTCATAATATACATCCATTTTGAGTCCCATGTTGCAGTTGGAATTTAAAACTAAAACTTTACCCTAACATTAGTATTAGCAGATGTCACAAATTGGGAAGATCTCTTGCTGTTTAACTGACACTTTGTTGTTTGACATATCTCTATGGGCCACCCTAATGCGTAGTAAGTAGTACAGAAGCTCAACTATAAATCACAAGCTTATGCAGGCAGCGATGTCCATGAAAGAGACAGTTGTCCCACAGTGAAGATGAAGCTGGGCTCCCATGGTACTGGTGCATCTTGTCTCCACTGTAACTAGGAGTGAAGACATGGGTTTAACCTAGAACACTGACAGGGAACGGCCAGTTCACACCTCCATTTGCGGATTGGCTGCCGCGCAGGCGTACAGATGTAGCCCCTGGTGCAGGACCATGAACAGCACCGTTGATGGCCTTTCGAGGAGGCTGCAGAGCAGTGAAAGGTGCTGCCTATCCCACAGCATGGCAGGATGGAGGAGGCGGCTAGGCAGCGTCTGGAGGAGGGGCTTTAACACCAAGGAGGCAGCAGACTACCGGACGGAGCGTTCCTACTAGCTGCTGCCAGTACTGAAGAGGGGAGGGTGCTGTGGACTGTATCAGTAGGCCTGCGCTGATGGCAGTCAGCCGGGTAGAAGCACAGTGACTGCAAAGTGGCAAGGCCAGAGGAGGGGAGATTCACAGCAGGACTGTGAGCACAAGAACCGCAGAAGCCTCACACCCACAGATGGCTGGACACTGACAGCGGGGGCATGGCGAGAACTTGACACCGGCATGGGGAGTGGGTTTTGAGTGCGAGCGGGGGCACAGCCAGGGAGGATGGCAGCCGACATACTCACAGCTGCGGACTCGCAAGGGGAGATGCAACAGTCAATCACCACCTGTGGGCGTCACCTGGCCCTCCCCTCTGTTCACCCGGCTAACCTGCGTCTTCACCCATACTTCCGGTGGAGAAAAGATGCACCAGTACTTGCTCCCATTATGCTGCCATCCAGGACAGAAAGGTTTGGTGCTAAAGAAGCACATGGGAGCACTGGCTGTGAGGTGGTGGCACAAAACAGTCCAGAAGCTACATTATACACCTTCAATTTAATGAATACAGCAGTATTGACTCCAGTGGGAATGAATGATAAAAATGCTGACATTATTTGCTACATTCAATAATGTTTTCATTTTCTCTTATTTGCGGTAGGCTTTTCTCATATCTTTGTTCACTACACTGTGGGTTGCCGATTGTTGGTAGGGCTTGTATCACATCTATCTTTCACATGCCTACAGGTACATAATACAACCCACATATATTACCTCTTGTCTTTTGAAGTTCTGCACATATTCCTCAAATTGCACATCCTTTGTTTCGTCTGCTTTTCCAAGCTTTTGAAGTACCTGAAAAGAGAAGAACAAGAGAAAAACAGGTGAATCTTGATGTAAAACACACATGGCCACAAGCCTTACTGAAATATTACCTCTAGCAAAAAAGTATATCATTTGTGCTAAACACAAGAAGATTGTAGTCCAGTGATGCACAACATGAGGACCACAATGCTATTTCATGTGGTCCCAATCATCTGGGCACAGAAATGTCTATGTGTGGATGCTTAAACAAAGTGGAGAAACAGCAGCACTCACCACCACCAGACAAGTACTAAGGGTGCACTGTGGAGCCATGTCTGTGTCCCCTATATAACAGCACAAGTACTAAGGGTGCACTGTGTAGCCATGTCTGTGTCCCCTATATATTAGCACAAGCACTAAGGGTGCACTGTGTAGTCATTTCTGGGTCCCCTGTATATTAGGAAAAGTAATAAGGGTGCACTGTGTAGCCATGTCTAGGTCCCCTATATATTAGCACAAGTACTAAGGGTGCACTGTGTAGTCATTTCTGGGTCCCCTGTATATTAGGAAAAGTAATAAGGGTGCACTGTGTAGCCATGTCTAGGTGCCCTATATATTAGCACAAGTACTAAGGGTGCACTGTGTAGCCATGTCTGGGTCCCCTATATACTAAGACAAGTACTTAGGGTGCCCTGTGTAGCCATGTCTGGGTCCCCTACATATCAGGACAAGTACTAAGGGTGCACTGTGTAGCCATGTCTAGGTCCCCTATTTATTAGCACAAGTACTTAGGGTGCCCAGTGTAGTCATGTCTGGGTCCCCTATATATTAGGAAAAGTAATAAGGGTGCACTGTGTAGCCATGTCTAGGTGCCCTACATATTAGCACAAGTACTAAAGGTCCACTGTGTAGCCATGTCTGGGTCCCCTTTATATTAGGACAAGTAATAAGGTTGCACTGTGTAGCCATGTCTAGGTCCCCTATATATTAGCACAAGTACTAAGGGTGCACTGTGTAGCCATGTCCAGGTCCCCTATATATTAGCACAAGTACTAAGGGTGCACTGTTTAGTCCTGTTTGGGTCCCCTATATATTAGCACAAGTACTAAGGGTGCACTGTGTATCCATGCCTGGGTCCCCTATACATTAAGACAAATACTAAGGGTGCCCTGTGTAGTCATGTCTGGTCCCTATATATTAGGACAAGCACTAAGGGTGCCCTGTGTAGTCATGATTGGTCTCCTATATAATAGAGTATAAGGGGGCACTGTGTAGCCATGTCTGGTCTCCTTTATATTAGGACAAGTTCTAAGGGTGCACTGTGTAGTCATGTCTGGGTCCCCTATATATTAGGACAAGTAATAAGGGTGCACTGTGTAGTCATGTCTGGGTCCCCTATATATTAGGACAAGTACTAAGGGTGCACTGTGTAGCCATGTCTGGGTCCCCTACATGTGAGTAAAAGAAATGAAAAAGGAGGGTGGAGCAAGACCCAGTGAGGGTAGTGGAATATTTATGGAGTACAAAGAGTTTTCAATGATTGAGTATTTGAATGGTGGAGGTGCTGCCAACCAGATGACGCTCCACCAGTGTGGGCGTAAGTGTAGCGAAAAGGATGTGAAAAGAACTGGTATGGAGGCGCAACACTCTAAGCTACTGGAAGATGTAGATCAAAGTCCAATGTGTGATGGTGAAAGCACTTCTTTTTTATTATTTTTTCAGAAATTAAAAACCAGCAATGGAATACGCGTTTCGGGGAAGAACCCCTTCGTCAGTTCGGCTGGATAGGACAACAGGATGCCTAGGGGTGACACGATTCCAAAGATGTATAGAATGTGTCGGCGGTCCTGTGTGCAGGAGGACAGGGGAGAAAAAAAATGCTTTAACGTCCCCTACATATCAGGACAAGTACTAAGGGTGCACTGTGTAGCCATCTCTAGGTCCCCTATTTATTAGCACAAGTACTTAGGGTGCCCAGTGTAGTCATGTCTGGGTCCCCTATATATTAGGAAAAGTAATAAGGGTGCACTGTGTAGCCATGTCTAGGTGCCCTACATATTAGCACAAGTACTAAAGGTCCACTGTGTAGCCATGTCTGGGTCCCCTTTATATTAGGACAAGTAATAAGGTTGCACTGTGTAGCCATGTCTAGGTCCCCTATATATTAGCACAAGTACTAAGGGTGCACTGTGTAGCCATGTCCAGGTCCCCTATATATTAGCACAAGTACTAAGGGTGCACTGTTTAGTCCTGTTTGGGTCCCCTATATATTAGCACAAGTACTAAGGGTGCACTGTGTATCCATGCCTGGGTCCCCTATACATTAAGACAAGTACTAAGGGTGCCCTGTGTAGTCATGTCTGGTCCCTATATATTAGGACAAGCACTAAGGGTGCCCGGTGTAGTCATGATTGGTCTCCTATATAATAGAGTATAAGGGGGCACTGTGTAGCCATGTCTGGTCTCCTTTATATTAGGACAAGTTCTAAGGGTGCACTGTGTAGTCATGTCTGGGTCCCCTATATATTAGGACAAGTAATAAGGGTGCACTGTGTAGCCATGTCTGGGTCCCCTATATATTAGGACAAGTTCTAAGGGTGCACTGTGTAGTCATGTCTGGGTCCCCTATATATTAGGACAAGTAATAAGGGTGTACTGTGTAGTCATGTCTGGGTCCCCTATATATTAGGACAAGTTCTAAGGGTGCACTGTGTAGTCATGTCTGGGTCCCCTATATATTAGGACAAGTAATAAGGGTGTACTGTGTAGTCATGTCTGGGTCCCCTATATATTAGGACAAGTTCTAAGGGTGCACTGTGTAGTCATGTCTGGGTCCACTATATATTAGGACAAGTACTAAGGGTGTCCTGTGTAGTCATGTCTGGTCTCCTATATATTAGGACAAGTACTAAGGGTGTCCTGTGTAGTCATGTCTGGTCTCCTATATATTAGGACTAGTACTAAGGGTGTCCTGTGTAGTCATGTCTGGGTCCCCTATATATTAGGACAAGTACTAAGGGTGCACTGTGTAGCCATGTCTGGGTCCCCTATATATTAGCACAAGTACTAAGGTTGCACTGTGTAGCCATGTCTGGGTCCCCTATATATTAGCACAAGTACTAAGGTTGCACTGTGTAGCCATGTCTGGGTCCCCTATATATTAGCACAAGTACTAAGGGTGCACTGTTTAGTCCTGTTTGGGTCCCCTATACATTAGCACAAGTACTAAGGGTGCCCTGTGTAGACATGTTACCATGCGGCGGCTGCCGGGGCCACGGGTGGTTGCTCGGTGCGGTGCGCACACTCGTGGGTCCGGGCGTCTATGAGTGCAGCTCTATGCATGCGTCCCTCTTATGAGATTCTGCTAGGAGGCGTCGCCTCCCCCTCTCTGCCCCTGGGCGGAGGCTTCTGTTTATAAGGCTGGCAGTGAGGTCCATTCACTGCCAGTTATTGGTTTCTGCTCAGTGTGCTAGCTGCCTGCCTCTGACAGTCTCCTGTGTTCAGCTTGTCTGCGTTATCTGCCAGGTTATCCATCTGCCTCGGTCTGCTTTATTGGTCTGTTGGTTTATTCACCTGCCATACCTGTCAGTATCCTACCCTGCTCCATCTTGGTATGCCAGCGTCCCTCCTCGGTCCCTAGCGAGTGTAGGGACCGCTGCCCAGTTGCCCGCCTGGGGTTAGCCAGGAGTGGAGGCAAGTAGGCAGGGACAGGGGTTGCGGGTAAGTTCTAGGGCAACCCAGGCTGGCGTATCATCGGGTAGGATACGGTAACAAGACATGTCTGGCCCCTATATATTAGGACAAGCACTAAGGGTGCACTGTGTAGACATGTCTGGCCCCTATATATTAGGACAAGCACTAAGGGTGCCCTGCGTAGTTATGTCTGGTCCCTATATATTAGGACAAGTACTAAGGGTGAACTGTGTAGACATGTCTGGCCCCTATATATTAGGACAAGTACTAAGGGTGCCCTGTGTAGTCATGTCTGGTCCCTATATATTAGGACAAGTACTAAGGGTGAACTGTGTAGACATGTCTGGCCCCTATATATTAGGACAAGTACTAAGGGTGTCCTGTGTCTGGCCCCTATATATTAGGACAAGTACTAAGGGTGTCCTGTGTCTGGCCCCTATATATTAGGACAAGTACTAAGGGTGCCCTGTGTCTCCATGTCTGGTCCCGTATATATTAGGACAAGTACTAAGGGTGCCCTGTGTAGCCATGTCTGGTCCCTATATATTAGGACAAGTACTAAGGGTGCACTGTGTAGTCATGTCTGGTCCCTATATATTAGGACAAGTACTAAGGGTGCCCTGTGTAGCCATGTCTGGTCCCTATATATTAGGACAAGTACTAAGGGTGCACTGTGTAGACATGTCTGGCCCCTATATATTAGGACAAGTACTAAGGGTGTCCTGTTTCTGGCCCCTATATATTAGGACAAGTACTAAGGGTGCCCTGTGTCTCCATGTCTGGTCCCGTATATATTAGGACAAGTACTAAGGGTGCACTGTGTAGTCATGTCTGGTCCCTATATATTAGGACAAGTACTAAGGGTGCACTGTGTAGCCATGTCTGGTCCCTATATATTAGGACAAGTACTAAGGGTGCACTGTGTAGTCATATCTGGTCCCTATATATTAGGACAAGTACTAACGGTACCCTGTGTAGTCATGTCTGGTCCCTATATATTAGGACAAGTATTAGGGGGGCACTGTGTAGTCATGTCTGGTCCCTATATATTAGGACAAGTACTAAGGGTGTCCTGTGTAGTCATGTCTGGGTCCCCTATATATTAGGACAAGTACTAAGGGTGCACTGTGTAGTCATGTCTGGGTCCACTATATATTAGGACAAGTACTAAGGGTGTCCTGTGTAGTCATGTCTGGTCTCCTATATATTAGGACAAGTACTAAGGGTGTCCTGTGTAGTCATGTCTGGTCTCCTATATATTAGGACTAGTACTAAGGGTGTCCTGTGTAGTCATGTCTGGGTCCCCTATATATTAGGACAAGTACTAAGGGTGTCCTGTGTAGTCATGTCTGGTCTCCTATATATTAGGACAAGTACTAAGGGTGCCCTGTGTAGTCATGTCTGGTCTCCTATATATTAGGACAGGTACAAAGGATGCACTGTGTAGCCATGTCTTGGTCCCCTATATATTAGGACAAGTACTAAAGGTGCACTGTGTACTCATGTCTGGTCTCCTATATATTAGGACAAGTACTAACGGTACCCTGTGTAGTCATGTCTGGTCCCTATATATTAGGACAAGTATTAGGGGGGCACTGTGTAGTCATGTCTGGTCTCCTTTATATTATGACTTGTACTAAGGGTGTCCTGTGTAGTCATGTCTGGGTCCCCTATATATTAGGACAAGTACTAAGGGTGCACTGTGTAGTCATGTCTGGGTCCCTATATATTAGGACAAGTACTAAGGGTGCCCTGTGTAGTCATGTCTGGTCTCCTATATATTAGGACAAGTACTAAGGGTGCACTGTGTAGCCATGTCTGGGTCCCCTATATATTAGGACAAGTACTAAGGGTGTCCTGTGTAGTCATGTCTGGTCCCTATATATTAGGACAAGTACTAAGGGTGCACTGTGTAGACATGTCTTGGTCCCCTATATATTAGGACAAGTACTAAGGATGCACTGTGTAGCCATGTCTTGGTCCCCTATATATTAGGACAAGTACTAAGGGTGCACTGTGTAGTCATGTCTGGTCTCCTATATATTAGGACAAGTACTAAGGGTGCCCTGTGTAGTCATGTCTGGGTCCCCTATATATTAGGACAAGTACTAAGGGTGCACTGTGTAGCCATGTCTGGGTCCCTATATATTAGGACAAGTACTAAGGGTGCCCTGTGTAGTCATGTCTGGGTCCCCTATATATTAGGACAAGTACTAAGGGTGCACTGTGTAGCCATGTCTGGGTCCCTATATATTAGGACAAGTACTAAGGGTGCACTGTGTAGTCATGTCTGGGTCCCCTATATATTAGGACAAGTACTAAGGGTGCCCTGTGTAGCCATGTCTGGGATTCCTATATATTAGGAGAATTAGGTCTCTTGACCTGTTTGGCACTCCAAAAATGAGTATATGAAAAGGCATCGTGTATGCAGGCAGCTCTCTAGCTTGTCGTTTATAGGACTTATTAACTCCTTAATAACCAAGCCTGTTTGCACCTTAATGACAAGGCCAAATTTTGGAAATTTGACATGTCCCTTCAACATAGAATAACTCTGTTAAGGTTTTGCATATATATAAGTAATTCTTACATTGTTTTTTAGCACATATTGTATTTGATTAGGTGGGAGAAATAGATCAATAGAATTTGTGTATATTTATTTAAAGTGCCAAAATTGGGAATATTTTGAAAAAGTATCATTTTTTTCACATTTTGAATTGTAATATCTGAAATGTGTGCAAACAAACTAAATAAACTTTTGCCAAGATATACATTTCCATGTGTTTGCTTTATTCTGGACTCACATTTGAAAAACTGTAGGGTTTTTTTAACCATTTAGGAGACGTACAAATTTAACATTAATTATTAACATTTTAAGGAACACTTTGTTTTCCTGCACCAAGCCAAGATTGCAAAGACTCATAGGTGTCAGAATGATAGATACCCCCACAAATGACCCAATTTTAAAAACTATACCCCTTAATGTATTCACTGAGGGGGTCAGGAGTATTTTGTCCCCATATTGTTTTCAGGAATTAATGCAATTTCGAGGAGAAAAAATAAAAATTCATATTTTTGCAAATATATCAATTTAAAGGCTTTTTTTTTCTATAATGCACATGAAAATGAGGATTTACACCACAAAATTGATACCGCTGTTTGTCCTGTGTTTAGGAATATACCCATTGTGGCTCTAATCGTATGTCCGCATGCATAACGGACATAATATTAGGGCCAAAATTTCCAAATTTCCATAATATTTTCAAACCAAAAGGAGCAGCCGGTAGCTTTCAGAACAGACATTTTGCTTGAAGGTGATTTAGGCCCCATTGCCCACTTGTGGAGCCCTTGAGCGGCCAAAACGATGGAGAACCCCCACAAATGACCCCATTTTGAAAACTAGACCTCTTAACGAATTCATCTAGGGGTGTACTGTTTATTTTGACCCCACAGTTTTTGAATGAATCTAAGCCAAGCAGAAGGAAAAAATTGCAATTTTCATTTTTTGGCAATTGTATCAATTTAAAAAAGGTTTTTTTGTACAGTGTACATATGAATGAAGACTCTTACCCCAAAATCGATACCCCTGTTTGTTCTGTGTTCAGAAACATACCCCTTGTGGCCCTAATCTACTTACAAGACACATGGTTAGGCCTATAATGGTAGGAACACCCGTTGGATTTCAGGGCACAACTGAATAAATTCCATGTCCCAATGCTCACTTGTGCAGAAAAAAAAAAAACTGACTCCCTAAAAATTATCCCCCCACCACCCTCCTTTGTGGCGTTCCCTAAATCTAAGATAAAAGTAATAATGTAAACTGTGTGGTATGTCCGAAGACAGGGGTAATTACAGAGGCTGGTGGGGATGGGCACAAGGGGCAATAAAATCAGGTATCCCTCCTCCTGCCATGCTTGCTGCAAACCCAACACTTTTTTCGGGGGTATTTCTTGACCTCAGCGGCAGGGATGGGGTGTAAAAAGTGGCGCTCTGTGAGCCTTTGTAAGCTTGCTGAGGTGCGGTGGTCTCACACAGAAGGCGCTCAACAAGCTGCTGAGGTGCGGTGGTCTCACACAGAAGGCACTCAACAAGCTGCTGGTGGAACTGTAGAAAGGCGAGCGTTCCCGGGGCTTCTTGTAAATTAGGTATTACAGGTAGTGGTCTGAATAACGCCGGGCTCACGCGGCCACATGTGGAATCTGCTAGCAGATACATAATGTACTGCACATAACTGCATACTCACACATGCGGTCATGCGCGGTACACCTTTTTTTGTTTGTATTTCCTGCGCTGTCACTTAGCGAGGACGAGAGAACCAGCGGCCCGTATACAATGTAGTTACATATGGGCTGCGGGGATATTCTCTTCTGCAAGCTATAAACATTCCTAGATCCTTTAACCGTTCCTCATAGGACATGATTTGTAGACCGCTCACCATCTTGGTAACTCTTCTCTGAACTTGCTCCAGTTTATCTATGTCTTTTTAAAGTGCGGTAACCAGAGCTGGACATAGTATTTTAGATGAGGTCTGACTAAGGAAGAGTAGATGGGGATAATGACCTCACGTGATCTAGACTCTATGCTTCTCTTAATACATACTAGAATTGTGTTTGCCTTTTTGGCTGCAGCATCACACTATTGACTCATGTTCAGTTTATGACCTATTAGTATACCCAAGTCTTTTTCACATGTGCTGCTGCTTAGCCCAATTCCTTCCCTACTGTATGTGCCTTTTTCATTTTTCTTGTCCAGATGTAGGACTTTGCATTTCTCCTTGTTAAATAACATTTTTTTAGTCACCGCCCACTGTTCAAGCGTTTCTAGATCTTTTTGAATACTCTCTCTCTTCCCTAGTGTTAGCTATCCCTCCTAGCTTTGTGTCATCAGTAAATGTGATCAGTTTCCCATCAATTCCCTCCTCCAGATCATTTATAAAAATGCTGAACAACACTGGGCCTAGGACAGAGCCTTGTGGTACCCCAGTCATTGCAAAAAAAGTCCTGATTCCCCATGAAGAGTCAATTCGTCCTCTCCTCACCTCTAGGTACTTTTGTTATCCCCTACCTTCCAATTTCTAAAGGGAAACATTGCAATTCCTTTGTTAGCACGGGTTTATGGAAGAGCTTAATAGGCTGTTGTCAAAAAGCACAAGTATATAATGTACAAGCCAGGGGCGTAACTATAGGGGATGTGGTTGCACCCGGGCCCAGGAGCCTTGGGGCGCCCATAAGGCCTCTCTTCTCCATATAGGAAGCCCAGTACTATGAATAAAGCATTATAATTTGGGGCCCGTTCCAGGTTTTGCGTTGGGGTCCAGGAGCTTCAAATTACGCCTCTGGTACAAGCGATGAAACAATCACAAGAAAACAAAAAAGTGAAAACAAAGTTTAATAAAAAATGTTAGATATTGCAAGTAAAAAAATATTGAGTTAAACTTTCCACAAAAACAATTGCTATTACCATGTCCATAAGGCCTTAGTCAGACGGGCGTTTTTTCGCGCGATTTGCGGATCGCATGACGGATGCGCATCCGCAAATCCCGTGACCGGTGCGCGCAAGTCGCCCGCAAATCGCCCGAAAATCTGCTCCTAGCCGCGTTTCATTAGAAACGGGCCGGAGCTGTCCAGCGCATTGCATTCAATGGAGACGGCAATAGAGCCGCCTCCATTTAAAGCAATGTGCTGCGGGCGAGTGTGGGATGAATTGTCGGTAAGGGCTTAAATATATAAGCCCTTACCTGCAATGCATCCTAAAATGTGTAAAAATTAAAAAAAAATTGTATACTTACCTTCTCCCGGCAGCCGGAGCTCCGCGCGGCCGTCCTGCAGTGGGTGTGAAGGGGGTGTGACTCAGACCTGCCCCCTGATTGGCTCAGCGCTGAGCCAATCAGAGGCATGCCTCACTCACACCCATTCATGAATTCATGAATGGATGTGAGTCAGACCTGCCCCTGATTGGCTCAGCGCTGAGAGGCAGCAGTCACTCACCCATTCATGAATTCATGAATGGGTGTGTGAGTGAAACCAGCCTCTGACTGGTCAGGGCTGTGACCAATCAGAGGCAGATCATTCAGCAGGCGGGGATTTTAAAGCCCCGCCGGCTGAATAGTGCCGAGAAGCAGTTCAGGAGAACTGACAGCGGCCGCGGCTGGACTCCGGCTGCAGCGGAAAGGTGAGTATGCAATTTTTTTTTTATTTTAACACATTTTAGAATGAATTGCAGGGAAGGGCTTATATATTTAACCCCTTCCAGACAATTCACCCTGCGCACGCCGGCAGCCCATTGCTTTCAATGGAGCAGCTGTATTGCCGGCTCCATTGAATTCAATGGGCAAACATCGTTCTTCTCTGCCACAGCTGTTACAGCTGTGGCAGAGAAGAAGGATTTGTCTTCTATATGTTCTCAATGGGGTCGGCGCTGCTGCCGCCGGCCCCATTGAGCGCATATACAGAAGAGAACAGGAATCGCAGATCGCAGATAGGTGCGATCTGCGATTTTCTGTTCTATAATTTATCGGACGAGCGCATAAAAAGCGCTCATGTGTCCGATACCATTGCAAAGCAATAGTTTTATAAAATCGCCGGACGCAGGCGCATGCGCAAATCGCGGCTAAAAACGCCCGTCTGACTAAGGCCTCAGAGTCAAAAATATAAAAATATTGCATTATTTATCAAGCATAGTGAATAGTGTAAGAAAAAAATATTCCATGCCAGATGTGTTTTTTTTTGCCACCCCACCACTACAAAATATGGAATAAAAGGTTATTAAAAAGTCCTATGTACCTTTTTAATGGTACCAATGAAAAACTACAGCTCACCATGCAAAAAACAAGCCCTCACATTGTTCTATGAAAAGACAGATAAAAAGGTTATGTGTATCAGAATGAGATGACAAAAAAGTTAATATTAGTTTCTTACAATGTTTCATGTTTTGTAAAAGTAGTAAAATAGCAAAAACTGTATACATTTGGTATAACTATACTAACCTATATATAGAATGAAGTAAAATAACTAACAGTCATATAGTCACTTCTCCCAACTCCACGCTGTATGCAGTGTTGGCGCTGCTCGATCCTTCGCTCCTGTGTGTGGGCAGGCTGCAGCCTCGCCCGGTTCACGGGACATCACAGTGACAGAGATCAGCAATCAATCGCTGGGCTTTGTCAATATCTGACATCCTGTATAAAGGTTGGGGCAGCCGGGAAACGTGATGTCGGAGGTGTATGTTGAAGCTCCTGGGCCCCAATGCAAAACCTGTAACAGGGCCCCCAACTATAATGCTTTATTCATAGTACTGGGCTCCCTATATGGAGAAGAGAGGCATTGTGGGCCCGGGTGCAACCGCATCCCCTGCATCCCCTAAAGTTACGCCCCTGGTCAGAGGGGAAACGCAAAGCAGCGTTGCGGGTCGCAACAGGGAGAGGTGAGTAAATGTCTGTAAGGGTGGCTTCACATGAGCGTGTTTTTTGAGCGTGCATACACGTGCACAAAAACACTCGTCTATTACAACCACTGCATTCCCTATGCTGTGTTCTCATGTCCGTGTTTTAAAGGTGCGTGCCTGTAAAGATAGGACATTTGTGCACCATAGGGAATGCACGCATTGTCTTCAATGGAGCCGCGGCTGAATTGTTTTTCAGGGAAGAGCTTTAAATATATATTATTTTTTACACTATTTTTCCTTGTTTTTCAGGGAAGTGCCAGCAGCTGGATCCTCTACCGCAGCTGTCATTTGTGACAGCTGTGGTAGGGAATTCTTTATTCCCTGCAGGGATGAAGAATTCCTCTGCTGCATCTGTCACAGATGTGGCAGGTGCAGCAGGGAATTCTTTTTCCTCGCCAGGATGAAGGAAACAGCTGCCGCATGGCAGCGGTGGACAGGAAAGTTGTTTTTTTTTAACACTAAAATTCTTGTTTTTCAGGGAAGGGCTTATATTTAAAGCCCTTCCCTGAAAAACAATTCAGGGGTGACGGCAGAGCATTGTATTCAATGGAGCTGCCGGCAGAAGCTGCGGCTTCATTGAAGGCAATATATGGGCCTTCGTACACGCGTGTTTTTGCGCGTACTGGGGTGCGCACCTATGTATGCACAAAAACATGCGTGTGTGAAACCACCCTTAGTTATATTACTGCATGGGGAACAGTGTTTTACTAAAAACTACATGAAAAACCCCTGTGACGTGTACAGTTTACTGAACTGTAAATGCCATAAAAACAAGGCCCCCAAAAATTGTGCAATTGTGTTTTTTTCTATTTCATTGCACTCAGAAACTTGTAAAAGGTTTTTAATACTTTGCATGGCACATTGAATGATATTATTAAGAAATACAACTCATCCCACAGAAAACAAGCCCTGCGGCTCTGTCCATGGAAAAATAAAAAGCTAAGGCCCTTGGAATGCAGAGATAAAACAAAGGTTAGGTCTTTAAGGAGTTAAAGGGAGGCTAACCCATGAGGAACGCCATCCTAACGAGGTGTGGCTGAGCAAAGTTATCAGCTGACCCTCCTCCAATGGGTAAGTTGTGAGAAAGCCGCGTAGCAACTATTTACCCAATACCAACTGTAAACAGAAGATGGCGCAGCAGGAGACGTCCCGGTTGTCACAGCAGTTGGGTAGTGGCTGAGCCTAGTGTTGCAGCTCAAGCCTGATCGGGTACATAGAACTGAGCTGATGAGAGCTGTAATACCAAATCTACATAAATGTGCCTGTAAACATTGAAGGGGTCACAGAAATCATGCTCCATACAACGTGGGTGCCAGCTGTTTCCTACAGCTGGCATCTGCCTGCAATAACTGCAATAAACATGTTGATTGCGGCTCTTAACTCTTTAAATGTCGCCATCAATTCTGACCATGGCATTTAAATGCCCCAATCAAAGCAGACAAGGGCCTTCTGTGGCATGGCTTAAAAAACTGCCTGTCAGATCATGGTATAATGTAATATTACATTATACTGCAGGAGCCATCAAACAACGTCAAGTTCAAGTCCCCCGCTGGAATGAAAAAATGGAAGCGTTACTTTCGCTAGGCGCACTAAAGCACCACCTCTGTGCGGATTCAAGATTGTGTCCTCTTAAAACACACTTATATAGTATTTGCACTACAAACTACACCTCTCCAGGCAAGAGGGAAGGACCCCTATCCCTTACTAATCAGGGAAAGTGGGGCACCCCTGCCAGAAAGCGGGGTGATTGTCCCGACAAGGACAGCCCCACTGTCTTCATCTGGTGACCTGGCTATCTCTGATTAGGAACCTGGACAGATGCACGAAACACATAGGACATGACACTGTTCACACACACACACACACACACACACACACACCCACACACTGAACAGGACTGCACGTAAAACACATGTCTGGCTACTAGCACAGACATACCACACGTCACTATTCACACCAACATACCAGGCTATGCATACAACATATAACAGGACTGCACTAAAGCACGTCTGGCCACTTGCACAATCATGCCACACATCAATGTTCACACCAACATACTAGGTTGTTCATACAACATATAACAGTAACACCCCACCCAGAGCTAACATGCATACTGATGAAACACCATAGTTAGTCCAAGTGTCCTGACACCAGGGGAATAGAGAGTCAGCCACCGTGCTGACATAGGGAACAGTGTCAGGCATCACCCATCTGACACACACACAGGACCTCAGATGTCTGGGGGCCGCACCTGTCCAAGGAAAGAGAAGAGGGGTTCTGCATATGATACAGACAAGGACTACAGGTGTCCAGACCGTCCTCAGGAGAGGAGAGAGGGACACTACAGATTAGCATGCACGCACCAGCTCTGAGTGGGATTAACACAGAGTAAAACAGTAAGGCACTAAAATGACCAGCAATCTCTCCCAAGAGTTTGCTGGTATTTATCTGCTGCAGACAAGAAGGATTGGTTGGTGGAGAATACCACACCCAGCCAGCGTCCCTACTTGTTAAGGTGTGCACAAGGAAACCTGCAGAACCACAGGTCCCAGACGCACAATCTCAACAGTAAGAATGAGAAAAAAAATGTTTTATTAATTATTTAAAAAAAACTAAATGTAATACAATTTAAAATAAACCTCTTTCCATATTTAGAACAAAAAAATCAAAATCAAAAAACAAAAACATACTTGGTTTCACTGCGCCCATAAAAGTCCAACCTATCAGAGTAACACATTGTTTATCCTGCATGGTAAATGATGTCATCAGGAAACGAAAAAAAAGTTTTTTTGGTCACCCTGTCTCAAAGAAAAAATGTAATAAAAAGTGATCCAAAAGTCGTATGTACTCCTAAACTGCAGTTTTATGGCATATAAACAAGATCCCCCATAACATGGCAGAATTTCCATTCAACGCTACTTAGAATGTTTTTAGTACATTATATGGTAATTCAAATAGTATAAATGAAAAATACAAGTCGTCCCGCAAACAACAACAAGCCCTCCGACATCTACATTGATGGAGAAATAAAAGTGTGGGGGGAAAAAGGGGGCCTTGTCTCTAAGGGGTTAATAAGCTGATCGTCTGGGATGCCAAGAGCCGCCCCCCCAACGATCTGAGGGTGATGGGCTAGCCTAAAAATAAAGATAATCCTAAAGTCCAGGATTAGTCCGTAGTAAAGTAATCCTAGTCGTCATGTAGTCTGAAGATGAACGGCGCCCCCGTGTGTCATGCCTCACCGGTCGCCTTCAGGTTGCTTTATAATGTTTACTGAAGAGGTTAAAATCCAATTAGCTTTTAACTAGCCATAATGGCATATAAATGCCGGGGATCCTAAATTAATGATGTCCTGCACTGAGAGCCAGGCAGGGCCAAACAGAAAGGGGTCATTATATTTTGACAGATTACATCATGTTTAATTCTCTTAGGAATGTTTAGTTGCTTTTTATTCAATTTGTGTCTTGTATGAACAAAGTATTTGTAGTCAGACCAAGTAATGGGCGGGGGAGGGGAGCTGTGCATCACAACTGCCGAAGAATAGAAGAGAACTGAAGTGCGAGAGAATAAATCCAACAGAAATGATCGAAAAAACAAGTCCTGGGTATTCTGATTGTGGACACCTTTCTATATATATATATAATTACACACATATGAGTGTCGGCTACTGAGACAAAGTTATATTCATTAACACACAACTTGCTATATCTTTAAATGATGTGTTGTGACTAGAGATGAGCGAGTATACTCACTAAGGCGCATTACTCGAGCGAGTCGTGCCTTAGCAGAGGATCTCCCCGCTCGTCTCTAAAGATTCGGGGGCCGGGGGGGAAGAGAGAGATCTCCCCTCCGTTCCTCCCCGCCGCTCCCCGCCCCCCCCCCCCCCCCCCCCGCCGGCCCCCGAATCTTTAGAGACGAGCGGGGAGATACTCGGCTAAGGCACTACTCGCTCGAGTAGTGTGCCTTGGTGAGTATACTCGCTCATCTCTAGTTGTGACATGTGCGGCTCGGTTGGCACAGTGACTCACTGAATTACGGTAAAACCCCAGTTTTGTCTTTCGCAGTTCCATATCGGAATAAGCGACTCTTGCATAAAATCTGATCATTTCGACATTTTATTGGAAAACTCACAAGGTTGCTTCTGACTTCCTCAAACTGAACAAAGTTATGTCGCAACCAATTTCATCATGTTTGTGGACAGCCGATAATAGTGCTTTTATTTGTGTTATTTTCCTGTTATTTTATTTATTTTTGTGTTTTTATTCTGGTAGCACTAAAAATCCAACATACAGCATTTTCTTTGTAGGCTTTTTAGACAACATTTTCTACATACAAGCCTCAATTTTAACAAAAACTGAACCAAAACTGTGTTTCAGGTTTTGGAGGGTTTATTTGTTTTTTTAGTGCTTTTTTTTTTAACCCTTTGCAATCCAATTTTGGATTCAGGGTTTCCTAGGGGGTTTTCTCTTTGTACCATTTTACAATGGCGCCATCTGCTGCCTAGAGCCAGTACTGCAATATGTGGCATGCCGGCGAGGCCCCGACAACAGAGCGGCCAGTAATATACAGTAAGAATACCCTGCCGAACGTCTTGCGACATCAGAGCTGCACAGGCTTCAATCAGAATGTTGGAAGATGTCAGACAGTGGATTAGAAAGGGTTAAAGCACAAAAACAAGTGTGAAGGAGGCCTTAAAGGGATTGTCTGCTATAGACAATGCCTCTTCATTTGCTATATGTCTTTGTGAGCCGTCTCTGAAGGACTCTCCATGTCCGGTGAAATAAGGGGGAGGCTCTAAGATGCTTTTGGATTCATGCACTTTGGATGTCGCTCCTGGGATGTTAATCTTGTCTGCTAGATTTTAGTACAATGCAATAGATGTAACAAGGGGCCTACGGCAGAACAATGCTGACATCCAATGAGAATACAAGCAGCTCTGTAGTATGTGATGGTAGGTACACAAGTTGTGAGACATCATTTAGTTCCACCATCCCCGATGATGATTGGTGGTCTGCTCCTCTCTCCCGTTTCGGCACATCCTCAGAGCCCTCCACCTACAAGGCTTACAGGAACGTCTTATTCCACAGGATAAGGAATGCATTACAGCAGCGGTAATGCATGCAAGTAAGCAGGTCACTTCCTTGGACTCTATGGACAAGTCTACCAAACTTACAGAATTCTGTGACCTTCTATGCAATTTCAAGGACATTTTGTTGATCATTTCCAAATCGTCATTAAAATGAAACTTCACAAACTTTTCATAAGGGGCAAAAGTTATATAAACCAAATGGTAATGCATTCCATAGGAAATAAGAAGCAGAACTGCAAGTAATTCTGGGAATTTCCATACTTTTTTGTGATTTTCCACACCATCACAGCAAATTACAAGATACTTTAATCACAATTAATCATTGCTCGCTCTGATTTTATTGTCAGCCTGATTAACAAACACGTATTGTTGTGTATGAAGAAGATGCCTGGACTTCTGCGGCTCATTAACCGGCTTTACTAATGAAGCTAGGAAATTAATTCCATTAAAATACTTGAAGATGAAACATGTACTCAGCACTTAGTTTTGCCATTTTAGACCCCATTAACCCCATGAGAACAAGGAGTGCAGTTACATCACACACCTCTCCATCTATCAGCACTTCCTGTCTTCTCGGCCGATCGCAGCTATTAACCCTTTAAATGCCCTGAACGATTTTTTAGGGGTCCCATATGCCAAAACGAGAATGGGGGGGGGGGGGGGGGAAGGACGCATCATTAAGGGGTTAATCCGTTCCCAATTTTCCATCTACATTCTGTTTCTTACAATGGATAAAAAACCATTTTTAATTTTTCTTTTACGTTATAGTCAACGGGGGGCTGAGAAAAATGGAAAACAATCAGTTTTATCCGTTTTGCTTACATTTTATACTGTTTTCTTTTTTGTAAAATAGAATCTGCCGAAAAACCGCTGGTGTGACCCCGCCGGGTGAAATCACACGCTGCTTTTTTGGAAAACAAGGCAATTTTTGTAGCAGTTTTTATGCAGTTTTTAGACCCAAGAAGTGGATTCAAAAGTAAAGGGAAGGATTTTTACTTCTCTTTCCTGTCATCCCCGCTTCTGTTCGCTCTACAACAGAGGAAACCCAGCAGGTCCAATGCAAGATCCAACAGAACATTAATCAGGACCTGACGCTCACTACTGTAAGAGCTCATTCAGACGAGCGTGTTTATGTGCGTACAATCGTGCGCACATAACCGCGTCTATGATGTGCTCACAAACGCACGCAACTGCAAAAGACAGAACATCCATGCACCGCATCGGTCCATGCAGCGCAGCAATATTCCCCGTGGGAAGTCTCCTCATCACTGAACACTGTGACAGCACTGTCACGGTGTTCAGTTATGATGACACTCCTTGCGGGGAGTAAAGGATCCCCTGCCACAGCTGTGACAGCGATTGCAGAGGATTGTGATGTTCTCCCATTGCTTTCAATGGGGCAGAGGCTGCTGCTGCCCAATTAAAGCAATGGGTTGCCGGCAACACTTGCAATGACTTTCGGGGAAGGGCTTTAAATATAAGTCCTTTCCTGAAAATTATCCCTCAAATGTGTAAAAAAATACATATACTCACCTGTTCACTGCTGTCGGGGCTCGGAGCGTCTAGCTGCTTGGTCCCCCTGCACTGCTCTGAAGCTCTTTTTAGCAGGTGGGAATTTAAAATCCCCGCCTGCTTAAAGGGCTATGTCTGATTGGCTGAGCGCTCAGCCAATCACAGGCAGCGCTCAGCTATTGAATGACATTTCAGGGCTGCCTGTGATTGGCTGAGCGCTCAGCCAATCACAGGCAGCGCTCAGCTATTGAATGACATTTCAGGGCTGCCTGTGATTGGCTGAGCGCTCAGCCAATCACAGGCAGCGCTCAGCTATTGAATGACATTTCAGGGCTGCCTGTGATTGGCTGAGCGCTCAGCCAATCAGACACAGCCCTTTCAGCAGGCAGGGATTTTAAGTGTCTAGATGCTCTGAGCCCCGACAGCGGCGGAGAGGTGGGTATATATATTTTTTACTACAGCTAGGGATGATTTTCTGGGAACGGCTTACATTCAAAGACCTTCCCCAAAAATCACTGCAGGGGTTGCTAGCAGCCTATTGATTTCAATGGGGCCACCAGCAGCAGCAGCGGCCCCATTGAAAGCAATTGGCATAGAGCTTCGTTCGTGCATTTTTCTCCACATCCGTGCAGCACGGATGCATGCAAAACAATGCTCCTGTGAATGAGGCCTAAATTGTGCATTCTGTGATTGTCATCCGTGCAGATTATCTGCTGTATAACATGAGCTTTGAAAGGCTTGTGTTTTTCGTCACACTTGCGAATATGAATTGCGTATCCCGCGAGGTTGAGAAAAATTGCAGCATACTCTATTTTACCACAAAATCCATGCAGGCTGATTCCACTGATATCAATGGAGGTGTCCGACTGGTAGCCCATATGCAATTAACATTGTGCATGAGCTGCGGGTAGTCGCGTTATCACTAAGGGACGGCGCAGGAAGTAAAAACAAACAAAAAAAACTGTACTTGTCATGACCGCCTGCGAGCCTCCGCAGTCATCCGCAATGCAGTGAAGTGCCGTACCCAAGGTCACCGGCCGGGCTCACTGCCAGAATCCCTGTGGGAATCCAACCCGCTTGTGTGAGCGCGGCCAAAGAATGAACATTAATCTGGACAATTGCCCTAACTACTGGCAAAAAGTGAAAATCCAGCATAAACATCTGACTGCTGAGGCTTCGCTACACATATAGGGGGGCTATCCCCATCTTTTAGGCAGTTTTCAGCTACCCAAAAACATGCGTTTTACGGTACTTTACATTCATCGACGCCCTGACGTCCCAGAAGATTGACAGCGTTGCGGCCAGCCGTATAGAACATTAAGCTTATTTGTGGAAGCCATGAGTAGAAATATCACTGGGATTTTAAGTGAAGGAGTAAATTTGCTCTGCGGCATTCCGCGGTAGGAGTGTACGATGGTGAAAGGACACCAGAGGTGGAAAATGTAAAAACCACAGGATCGGTCGTCAGCGGCGCACAAAGCTAATTCATTATTCACAATCCTACAGGCAAAAATTCCTTGGGCAAAAAAGAAAAAATTTCCCAGCCTGCATGACAATTATAGAAGCGCGCGGCGGAGCGCCGCATGGCTTTATCTGGGAACAATACAAATTCTATTTCTATATTATGTTTAATAACGGTTCTAGAATAATGTAGACAGAATACAGACGCGTCTCCGGCTCCATGCAGACAGCAAAGTGTTCTTAAGTTTTTAGATTAACCCCTTAAGGAAGCGGTCTTTTTTTTTTTCTTTTCGTTTTTTTCCCGCATTTAAAAAAAATCATAACTCCTTTGTTCATCCATCAACATAGATGTCCGAAGGCTTGCTGGTTTTTGCAGGACGACTTGTATTTTTCAATGGTACCATTTACACCAGTCTCACATGGAAGGGTCGGATATCCAGCGATGATGTGGGTACGCATGACCTACCTGCAATGTCAATTGCGGATGGGCCACGGGTCGGATGGCTTCAATGGTAGCTGTCCGTTTGGAATCCGCACAAGAAAAGAGCATGCTGCGATTTTATTCCTATAAGTGGAAACTTATTAAAACTTTCCTTACCTTTTTTTTATTTTTAATAATTAATAAAAGAATTAAATTTTACTCATTTTTTCAGACCCCACAGGGGACTTGAACTTGTGCTTGTTTGATCACTCCTGCAGTATTTATGTAATAAAAAGTATTACATTACACTGCAGTCTGAGAGGCGATAGGCTTCATTGG
The DNA here is from genome assembly GCF_035609145.1 of Eleutherodactylus coqui. NCBI lineage: Eukaryota > Metazoa > Chordata > Amphibia > Anura > Eleutherodactylidae > Eleutherodactylus > Eleutherodactylus coqui. Next base: position 33,589,212 of record NC_089848.1, on the reverse strand, counting down.
CAATCCGCACTGGCAGCCCTGGGAGCCTTCAGAAGGCCCTTGGCTGCCATGACAACTGAACAGCAACTGAACCTAGGTGTTTTGGACCTCTGAACTCCGATCAGGGCATTTAAATGAGCTAACAGCCAAAATCACTATGAGTGCTGATCATGGCTGTTGTGGGTGGGTGTCAGCTGTCAACTAATCAAATACAGCAGCACCAAAAACTACAACTGGCGTGCTATGTTAACAGCGTAGGCGTGCTACATGATACTATGTTATTTATGTAGTGAGAGGTTTCCCTTCACTTTGAATGGTCGGCCACGATACTCAAATAGTATAGAGGAGCTGCGATATGCATTAGTGCTGCTACATCTATATTGTGAATGGTGGATCCTGTATTATCTACATATGTGTGATTTCTCTGTGTAATCCCGCCAGTGATGATAAGGAGATAACTGCTGAAAAGGAGCTGTATGACTATTAGATTTAGTGGCGATTCAGGATTTCAGGCTTCGTTTCTTAATATACATCATGTTTAAGATTTTTTAAAAATCACTGAAAATTAAGCATAAAAACTTGATTTAAACAAATAGGTCACTTTCTGTTGGCTCGTTCAGGGGGTATTCCCATCTCAGATATTTCTGTCAGAAAGTCTGATGGATGCAGAGACCACGGAGACCCATAGCTATCTCTAGAACGAGGTCCCTGTGCTGCCTGATGCTGCGGTCAAGGTGGCCAAGCATATGGAAACAGTGGAGCTAGCTGAACTATGTAGTACATGAGGTGATGAATGACTGCACTAGGTCATCAATAGCTAGAAGTGATACAATCCTTAAAAGGGGTTCGGTCACAAAAAATGCTCTATTTATCTATTCACTTATCTTCTCCTGTCTCCTGCAGTCCGGGGTTTCACTTCACCTCCAGCTGCCTGATTCTGCTCCTTCCTGTGAGGTTACATTAGGTTGGCAGTTTGCCAATGTACGTTATGTCACAGCACAGAGGCCAGCAGAGAGACTGCCTATCTTCTTCAGAGATTGCTCATGTGAGCTGTCTCTGAAATAGATTACAATTCCTTACCAGGCAGTGAAGCTACAGCACAGGGATGTGACCTTCACTGACCCAGCAGGAAGGAGTTTGTGATAAAGCAGCCTTCATAACAAGCTGGGCCCAGCCTGCAGTGAGCTGACCTGGGACACTGGAGAAGCTCAACCAGGAGAAGATGTGATAAGGAGACAGACAGGGAAGGAGTAGGTAAGTTTAGATCATTTTTTTTAATGACAAAACCCCTTTAACATCACCAATTAACATGGGTCAATGCAAACCAAGGGCGGGTATACAGATCCTCTTCTGCCCTAAAGCACTAGGGGAAGCTGGCCTTCCAGACCTAAATCAGTTGTGCCAACATATACAGAATTCAGAACACTGCACGAACAGTCGATCACCCCAAGTCTAATTTCCGGCAAGCAGCTAACCTTGCCAGGGGAAGCTGCAGACATCCTCATATTTCTTCTGCAGCGGCCACTGAATGGCTGTCCTGTAATACAAGGATAGTACTCTAGGGGGTCTACCAGAACTGAAGGCACTCATACAAAGCGGCTCTCCATTTCACACATAGAGGGGATTCTCAAGCAGAGAATCCTGCCTGTGATCTTCATGTACCTGAACACGGTATATGAGCCGGGGTTGCCATCTTGACACAATGCATTTAAGCTTCATTATTTGGTGTCGATTCTCATGTAATTACTATATTGGCACTTTCATGCTAAAACAAAATAGTTGCTTGACCTTAGAGAAAGGAAAAGCTACATGACCTTCACCCCACCGGCAGATTGCACTTAGAGCCACATGAACACTGCTCAAAATCCGGCATGTATCAGTGCAATGCAACAATGTATCCAGGAGAACAACTGGCTTCCACTCTTGTCTTCTAACCCAGCATTTCCCCAGACCTCCATGCAGAGGGGTTCCTGAGCAACTGAAGGTCCACGTCTCTGGACCACCGTGGACAGGGGCACGACGTTGCATGTTTCTTAGGGAAGTGATAACCTAAAATCCTTTTGGGATAACATTTTTTTCTACATATAAGTTGACCAGTAGGAGAGGACGGCTCTCCTGGGATAGTTGTTCCTTGCACGCTGCCAAGTATCATCAGCTTAAGAAGAAAAGCCTGGGACTCTGCTTCACAACATGCTACTGCTGTCATATACATGGATGTCAGACATATATACCTTCCAAGGGGAAATGCCAACAGGTCTTGGGCCCCCTGCACACTGCAGAGCCGCATTCCGCATGCGGAATCCTACAGTGTAATCCGGCTCTGCCAGCAGCGATGTCCGCGTGTACCTGTCACTTTGCTTTTTCTTCTGTACTGCGGATGGTCCACACGACGAGCCGTTCGGCATGTGCAGTACAGATTTTATTTTTTTAACTTCTGCTTTTTCCGCATCATCGTCTAGTGATTGACTTCAATGGAAGCCGTCCACACAGAATCCGCAAAAAATGGAGCATGCTGCGATTAAGCCCCCAATTGCATAAACAGTAGTTGGCTTCCACAAGTGTGCAGGAAGAATTGATTTCCCACAGCATGCTATGGGCGGTATTTACTGCGGATCAGCGGTGCGGACGCCTGCCGTGGATTACACAGCAAATATCTGTCCGTGGGCAGAAGCCCTTACATGTAACATATGGAGGAATTACCTACAGGAAACCCCCTAAATAGCATAAAATTCCAGGGAACATGTCAGCCTGGGATACAAGATAAAAGCTCCCCAAATAATTTACGCCATTATCTTCAGTGGACAAGTGGGACATGTTTTTCATTGGAATCTGCACGTGACATGACAATATTATCATTTTCCAGAAGGGCTGATGTCCACAGGGAAATTATATTTAGAAAATCCGTGTGGAAGAAAAAACGCAAATCTGCATCCCATAGGAATGCATTGACCATCCGCGGTTAACTAAATAGTTCTGTTTTCTGCGAGTGGATTACGTAACTCTGACCCACTAATGTGAGCGTAATTGTGTAATCCAGTGCATTTGATTGATCCGCGTATTACCACGGATCAGACGCATGCGTAATCTGTAATTCCTATCTGGTCATATGAGACGGGCCGCATCGGTGAGGGGAGAAGAAACTTCAACTTTTTTTTACTTTTACATGATCGCCATTATCCATTGGATAACGGCAATCGCATGACCACGCTCACCGCAGGCGCCTGTGACATCTCCAGGCTCTCGGCTAGCCGACAGCAGGGAGATTTTAAATTTCCTGGGCAATCTTCGACTTTTGCACATGTGTCTGCAATTTTGCTGACGGGCGCATGCGCAGAAGCCAGGGTAAGGTCCGCAGATAAAGATCCCATAGGGGGACGAATCCCGGGACCTTAGTTATGTAGTTTCCTCTGGTAACCGACAGCATGGAGCTGTCACATCCACAACCCACGGGGCTTTAATCCTCAGAGGATGCATGTATTTACATCCTCTAGGATTAAAGCCCAGTTTGCTAGGACGTAAAAACACTGTGGGGCCGTCACTAAGGGGTTAACCCCCAACTCTATCCCCACTTTCCTTTTTTTCCCTGTCTTTCTCTTCCTCCGCTCTCCTTTTTCTTACTTTCCCGCATGTTCGTTGTGGGTTTTGGCCCTTCTAGTCCCTTTAACTAGAAGGCTAGTAGATCACATCCAGGAGAGCGGTCCAATTTCATTCTACTCACTAGAAATTCTACTATTGCACACACTTAATACTCCTAATAAGTCTGTAACGTTTTACAATCCCCATCTCCTAATGCTGGATATTGATGATGGAATAGGTTAGGGAGGAAGGGGGTTGGTTTGTCAATGTGGCATCAATATGTTGCCTATTTGTTTGTTCCTTCTAAGGCCGCGAGAGACTTGTATTGTATTCCTCTACAGTCCAAAAATCAATGTAGACAGAGAGAGATCAAGAGAAACGGTTTCTGCAAAACAGGTTGCATAAAGCCTCTCCTCCCCGTACTCTAATATAGTAACATAGTATGTTAGGCTGAATGAAGACAATCTCCATCTAGTTCAGCCTGTTTATCCTCCCATGTTGTTGATCCAGAGGAAGGCAAAAAACCACAAGAGGCCGAAGCCAATTAGCCAATTTGGGGGAAAATTCCTTCTCGACTCAGTAATGGCAAATCAGAATAATACCTGGATCAACCTTTTGATAGTTCCTATCTAAATATAAGACCCGGAACTACAACCCCGCTGGTTACCGAATGTCTACATCCTGTAATATCGTAGCGCTCGAGAAAGACGTCTAGTGCTCTTACAGTAAAGAACCCTCTTCTGTGTTGGTGATGAAACCTGCTTTCTTCTAGACGTAGCGGATGCCCTCTTGTTACCGTCGCAGTTCGGGTATAAACAGATCATGGGAGAGATCCTTGTATTGTCCCCTCATGTATTTATACATAGTTATATGGTCGCCCCTTAGCCATCTTTTTTCCAGGGTGAAAAGTCCTAATTTTGATGCCTCTCTGGGTATTCCAGTCCCTTCATACCATGTACTAGTTTAGTTGCCCTTCTTTGAATTACCTTCAAGCACTGCAACATCCTTCCTGAGCACCGGTGACCAGAACTGTGCACAGTATTCCATGTGAGGCCTGACAAGTGCCTTATATAGTGGGAGGACAATGTTCTCGCCCCTCGCCCCTATACCTCTTTTACTGCACCTCAAAACTTTATTAGCTTTTGCAGCAGCTGATTGGCATTGGTTACTCCAGTTAAGTCTACAGCCCACTAGTACCCCCAGGTCTTTTTCCATATCACTTTTCCCTAGCAGTACCCCATTTAGTGTATATTGGTGACATCCGTTTCTCCTGCCCATGTGTAGAACCTTACATTTATCCACATTGAACTTCATTTGCCATTTATCTCCCCAATCCCCCAGCTTATCTTGGTCCGTTTGTAGTTGCACATTGTCCTCCTTTGCATTGATTATATTGTATAATTTTGTATCATCTGTAAATATTGATATTGTACTGTGCAGCCCCTCTATCAGGTCGTTGATAAATATATTGAACAGAATGGGGTCCAATACTGAACCCTGTGGCCCCCACTGGCCCAATCAGGGTATGAACCATTTATTACCACCCTCTGCTTTCTATCTCTGACCCAATTCTTTACCCAGATACACACGTTTTCACCCAATCCGAGCTGTCTCATTTTATATATCAGCCTATTATGCGGCACGGTGTCAAATGCTTTGGAAAAGTCCAGATATACGAGATCAATAGACTCTCCCAGGTCCAGCCTAGAGCTTACTTCATTGTAGAAGCTGATCAGATTGGTCTGACATGATCGAACCCTCATGAACCCATGCTGGTGAGGCGTTATTCCGTTGTTATCCTTGAGGTATTCTAGGATGGCGTCTCTCAAAAACCCCTCGAATATTTTACCAGTTATTGAAGTGAGACTTATCAGCCTGTAGTTACCAGACTCTCTTTTGGACCCTTTTTGTATATTGGAACCACGTTGGCCATGTGCCAATCCAGTGGTACAACTGCGGTCTTGATAGTGTCCATAAATATAAGAAATAGCGGTCTAGCTATCACATCACTTAGTTTCCTTAGAACCCTTGGGTTTATTCCATCTGGGCCCGGTGATTTATTGATTTAAATCCTCTGTAAACGGCTCTGCACTTCCTCCTGTGTTAGTTATATAATATTTGGCGGGGGGCTCGTTCTATTCCCCTGCATCTCGTGTGACAATTCCTTTTGGTTCGTGAATACACTTGAAAAGAAGCCATTTAATAGATTCGCCTTCCCCCCCATCGTCTTCTATGATTTTTCCTGCATTATTCATTAAAGGGCCAGTGCTCTCAGTGCAAATCTGTTTGCTGTTAACATAGTTGAAGACTAGTTTAGTATTATTTTGCTCTCTGCTTCGATGTGTTTTTGTATCCTCGGAAGTGAAACCGAACTGCTATGTGGACTGTTATGAATCCAGGTCTATATAACAACCATGAACATAAAAATACTCTCGCTCATTAAGCCATACGACTTTCCCTATGGTGATCAAGGATGTTACATTTTATTGTGACAGACTATGTCTAGGTGGATATCCCTGTAGGCACGGTAGGCCCTGAGGAAAGAGCACCTGCTAGATGGAAAAAATATGCTATGGAATATATTGGAAGGGTGTGCATTCATGTGTAAAGCATGTTTATTTAGATTTTAATTTGGCTTTCTCCGTGCTTTGAGAATTAGAGGCGCTCATACAGGGATGGACAAAGGGAAGGCTGCATAGGGAGCGAAATATTGTGACAACAGCACTCCAATGTTCTGCTTCATTTTGTAAAAGGGGACAAACATTTTAAGCCATAGATCACTTTGGATGTGGTCTACCTGATGAGCAAAGTCAAGGGCTTCTGAGCTGTAAATCTGGTACTGCCTGGACTCTAAAGATTCTTTACTACTGTTGTGTCTTCAACACTGCGACATAAAGTATTACAATAGAGCACTAAGAAAACATAAGATTCCTCTCACCTACTTGGTGGTCTCCACAAGAATAAACAACACCCCTCCCAACCCACATCTGGCTAGCCTGCAGCTCATGAATATGCAGGACTACTTCTGTGTCTGGTTGCTACTAGAGATGAGCGAGCGTGCTCGTTTAAGGCTGCTGCTCGAGAGGGTAGCAGTCTTTTCCAGTAACTGTGTACTCGCCGGAGCAACATGCGGGGGGTGGCGGGGGGGAGAGAGATCTCTCTCACTCTCCCCCCGCCTCCTGCTGCCTCCCCCGCATGCTGCTCCGGCGAGTACACAGTTACTCGAAAAGACTGCTACTCGATCGAGCAGCAGCCTTAAACAAGCACGCTCGCTCATGTCTAGTTGCTACTAATTAGTTGCAAGTTTCTCCCAAACTCCTGCACAGACCTACACAGCAGACATATCACTGTAATCAGTGTGACTGTCGCTATCTTCTGCTGCTCTCAGAGAAGGTTGCAAAATCATGGTGACATTTATTTCATTTATTCCTTAATTTATTTATTTAACATCTTGACATAACTTACAACCACATTTGTTATACAAAATACAGGGGCGTAGCTAAAGGCTCATGGGCTCGGGTGCAAAAGTTTATCTTGGGGCCCCCCAACTTCTCTTAACCCCTTAATGCAGAGACATAACTTGAAGCTCCCGGGCCCCAACGCAAAACCTGTAACAGGGCCCCCAACTATAATGCTTTATTCATAGTACTGGGCTCCCTATATGGAGAAGAGAGGCCTTATGGGCCCCTAAGGCTCCTGGGCCCGGGTGCAATCGCATCCCCTATAGTTACACCAGTGACAAAATAATTATGATTAGTTGTATCAGAGAATAAAAGATTTGGGAATTTTAGCTTCCTTCCTAAAACACAATTCTGCAGATGTGATTTCGGTCTCCAGTGATAATGTAGGTCTTTCATTTCTATCTGCTGACATTACATTTATCATCCACATGGTAACACGAGATACCAATAATCCCCGCTTCCTAAAGCATTTAAACTTCACGGCACTAAAATAGCTAGACAGCATATTTCTGAGAAATGGTGAGCGGTCCAGCAGATGTGTTCTATCCACATGCATGTATCACAGGAGCCTCCCTCACCTTCTAGGCGCCCTCCCTAAGGAGAAACCATACCCTTCCTGACCCTTGTCATCGGGCCTCTCACCAGCCAAGCCAGAAACCTGCTGCACACTGATGAAGGGCAAAAACTGCAAAACCGCTGCTTGTGTATAGTGAGCTGCTCGTTTTGGAGAACATAGTAACATGTTAGGCTAAAAAAACACATGTCCATTCAGTTCAGCCTATTACCAAAAAAAACAAACAATGAGATGGCAGCTAATTTTTCCTTATTTAAGGAGAATTTTTTTTTTTCCTGACTCCAGTCTGGCAGTTGGAATAATCCTCGGACCGACCCACATAAAGTAATCCGTGATATAACATGTAATATTGTATCACTCAAGAAAAGCATCCAGGCCTCCTTATATTCTTTTAGTGAGTTCTCCCTCACGACATCCTCAGGCAGAGAGTTCCATAGTCTCACTGCTCTTACAGTAAGGAACCCTCTTCTTTGTGGGTGTAGAAACCTTCTTTTCTCTAGATATAAAGGGTGCCCCTTGTTACAGTCACAGTCCTGGGTATAAATAGATGATGGGAGAGATCTCTGTATTATCCCCTGATATATCTATACATGGTTATTAGAGCGCCCCCTTGTTACAGTCCTGGGTATAATAGGTGATGGGTGACATCTCTGTACTGACCCCTGATATATTTATACATAGTTATTAGAGCGCCCCCTTGTTACAGTCCTGGGTATAATAGGTGATGGGTGAGATCCCTGTACTGACCCCTGATATATTTATACATAGTTATTAGAGCGCCCCCTTGTTACAGTCCTGGGTATAATAGGTGATGGGTGAGATCCCTGTACTGACCCCTGATATATTTATACATAGTTATTAGAGCGCCCCCTTGTTACAGTCCTGGGTATAATAGGTGATGGGGGAGATCCCTGTACTGACCCCTGATATATTTATACATAGTTATTAGAGCGCCCCCTTGTTACAGTCCTGGGTATAATAGGTGATGGGTGAGATCTCTGCACTGACCCCTGATATATTTATACACATCTACAAGTATGAAGATTCTGGCTTTGGCTTAAATTCCCACTCATGTTACATGACTTGTTGAAAATGTTACCTCCAATAGGTGGCGCTGTAGAGACGTTGTTCCAATCTCCCCATTAGTGAAATTTCTGTTACATACGATTCCAACAGAATAAAACCTAGATAAGACTTCACCTGCATCGTTTTCAAACACCTAATTAAGGCACTCTGAGTTTACATGGTTGAGAGTGATATTGATTTGAGAAACTCGGATAAAGCCTTGTAAAATTTCATTTTTCTATGCGAGTGTTTTGCGATTTGCAAGAAAAATCACATTTTATAGTTGAACATGCAATTTTCACGAATTGTATGCATTTTCAAGAGGAAAAATTAAACCTTGCATTGGACGCACATGTACATGCAAGGGTCACATGATTTTCTTCTCACCCATTGAAAATAGTGGGTGAGATTTCTATGGATTTGCCGAAAAACAGAACAAGCTGTCTATGTAAATACATCCATTGCAAATAAGTGTGTGCCTCTGAGCGTAAAACTGCTATATTAATGGCCGGTAAAAAATAATTGCCAGCTGTGAGTGAGCCCAACAGTAACCCGGAGTCACTATTACTACTGGGGCCACAAAGAGGGTCACTATTACTACTGGGGCCACGAATGGAGTCACCATTACTACTGGGGCCACAAAGGGAGTCACCATTACTACTGGGGCCACAAAGGGAGTCACCATTACTACTGGGGCCACAAAGGGAGTCACCATTACTACTGGGGCCACAAAGGGAGTCACCATTACTACTGGGGCCACAAAGAGGGTCACTATTACTACTGGGGCCACGAAGGGAGTCACCATTACTACTGGGGCCACAAAGGGAGTCACCATTACTACTGGGGCCACAAAGAGGGTCACTATTACTACTGGGGCCACAAAGAGGGTCACTATTACTACTGGGGCCACAAAGAGGGTCACTATTACTACTGGGGCCACGAAGGGAGTCACTATTACTACTGGGGCCATGAAGGGAGTCACTATTACTACTGGGGCCACAAAGAGGGTCACTATTACTACTGGGGCCACAAAGAGGGTCACTATTACTACTGGGGCCACAAAGAGGGTCACTATTACTACTGGGGCCACGAAGGGAGTCACCATTACTACTGGGGCCACGAAGGGAGTCACCATTACTACTGGGGCCACGAAGGGAGTCACCATTACTACTGGGGCCACGAAGGGAGTCACCATTACTACTGGGGCCACGAAGGGAGTCACTATTACTACTGGGGCCACGAAGGGAGTCACTATTACTACTGGGGCCACAAAGAGGGTCACTGATATTATTGCGGCTGCTAAGGGTCCACTACTGGGACCACTATTACTCTGTCGCTTTGAGAAAAATCTAAATGGTTCAAATAGGTGTTGGGAAATCCATATGTATTGGCATTTTCAATAGTCCTCTTTTTTTTACATGGGGGGGAGAGGCATTTCACACCCCCGTGTAAAAAGGCTTAGAGCCCCAGTGTATATATGATCTGTAATGCAAGATTACTGATGTTCACGTCTACTGAACAAACTGGAAATAATTTGTAGGCAGATGCATTAACACCAACGTATGGATAGATGTATTATGCCTGTTTTATCCTTTGAGCGCCCCACCAGGAAACAAATGGAAATACACAATTCAATCCCAGTTCTGACGGATCTGTTTAAACAACATGCAATACTTCAACTGTTTAATATGGATAAATAAACATGTGGAAACCTATGTGATGTAGCTGTTCTGCTCCGCATGGGGTCCCATAACCCCTTGTGTTTCATTGTCCTCCTCCCACTGCCATAGGGTAACATGAGGCTCTCACTATGGGCTAGGCACGGTTTCTCAAACCCAATCTTGTTTGTTTCTGATGTTCATCGTGTTTGGTGCTGCTCCTGCAGAGGTCTAGCCTACGATTAGAGGATCTCCATGAGTGCAGTATACAGCGCTAATCAACCTCAGCACTAAATAGAATCAGAAGTTGGCAAGTCTAATTAGTGAAATTGCAAAGTTAAGTTTTATTTTATAGAACATAATTAAATGTAGCTCACTTGTTCTTGTGTCCAGGTGTGCCCATAAATCATAATGCCCTGCAGACTCAGAGAAATCGCGCTCCCAGCATCCAGTAATTAACATTCCCTATAGCGGTTAGCGAGATTCGCTAGAACTGGGGATTTTAAGACATTTTTCTTTGTTTCTGTACCTGAGAATGATCCAGCATACAGTTCGGATTGAAACTCATCATTAACTACAGCTCTGATTAAGGATGAGGTGCCGTCTGAAATGTGTACGCCGTCCGCCATAGATGTCGTCTTTTTTAAATCGCATGGAATGTAGTTTGTAGTTTTTCACCCACCATCTGCACTCTGAATCATTGTGACGTACAGGAGCTGAGCTGTGGATGAAACGGGATCCATTCACGCCTCATTGGGCAGGTATTTCCATGCCCATAGAAGCTGGCCTTGTCCACCCCCCCCCCCCCCCCCCCCCCACACACACACACCCCTTCTCATTTTTCTTACTTTACCAATTCATTCATTTGTATTCTAATTGTTGAAAGGCATGGTTGTGAAAATAATAAGATGCATTCATGAAGGCTTCCCTTTTATGAGTTAGCCCAGTTTTTTGCTTTTTACAGCAGCAGTTTGTACTTCAGAGCTGCATGCTTATATGACAAGCCATTTATTTATCTAAATGGGTTTCCTCCTGCAACTTAACCCAATAGACTCTATTATATATATATATATATATATATATATATATATATATATATATATATATATATATATACACACACATCATATGTATTCTGGCAGCGCAATCCCTGTAGTGACGAGTCTGAGCCACTTGGGTGCAATAGCATAGTGAAAGGGTGAATAGAGAAGGGTTCTCTAATGTAGAGCAGCCTCATTGTGCTTCATCTCAGAGGCCTTGTTAAAAAGAGGTTGGATTCTGTCTCCACTCTGTCTGCAGAGAAGCTATGAGGAATGGCTTGTGTAAAGCCTGGTTTAGACACAATGATTATCGGTCAAAAAATCTTTTGAGTGACTTTTGAGCGACAATCGTTGTGTGCTTTTACAGTGCAAGGTGATCGCTCAAGTACTGAGCGATCACCTTGCGCTCCGAGCAGGGGATGCAGAAGACAAGTGTGGCCACTTGTCTTCTGCATCCAGCTGTTCTATGCTCGGCTGAGGGATGAAGAACACAGGGATGAAGTGAGGGAGGGATGAAGAACACAGCTGGACAGCTGTGTTCTTCATACCCCGCCTGTCATCAGGGCGCGGGTTACAGCTGAAACAATAGTATCATATATATCCCGCTGTGAATTCCTGATAAGGCTCATTGTCAGCATGCTGAAAGATCAGTGATTCCTTAACGAAAACTGCAGGATGTCAGTGCAGTTAGACACAATGTTATCACTCAAAAGATGGCTTTGAGTGGTTTTTTTTCGAAAATCATTGTGTCTAGATGGGCCTTAAGGCCGCTCTCACACAGGTGGTGTTTTACAGCATTTAGGGAGCATTTTTAACACCCTCTAAAAATGCTACACTAAGCCTCCATTCATTTCATTGAATGGGACTTCTCGTGAGGCACAGAGTGTCAAGGCAGCACAAATGTCTTTAAAAAGTCCTAAACTCTCGCTGACAACCTGAAGGTTGCGGGTTCAATCCCCTCTTGGTTCAGGTAGCCCGCTCAAGGTTGACTCAGCCTTTCATCCTACCCAGCATACTGGGGGTTAAAGATGACTAAAAAGGCAATGGCAACCCCCCCCCCCTTCCTCCCCCCCCCCCAAAAAAACAGTCTGCCAAGAAAACATCACCCTAGGAGTCAGTCATGACTTGGTGCTTGCACCAGGGGACTTTACCTCATCCCTCAGACAAGCGTTTTAGCACAGCATTTGAATGCTGTATGTTCTATTTTTTTGGTGTTCAGCGCGTTTTTGATGTCCTGCTTCGTCAATTGAAATGAATGGGGTGCATTAAAAATGCCATTCAAATGCTGTAAATGCTCTGTACAGCGTTTTACAGTGTTTTCAATGGTGCTTAGTATGCCACCAGGAGGAGGAAAAAATGGTGACGTCATCAGCTCACTGTAAAATGCTGCTCTCCCCAAACAACTGTGTGAGAGGGAGCTAAGGGCAAGGCACAACTGGGTATGAGATGCAGTTTGTGCTGGTAGAAAGGACTTATGATATATGACTTATGCTGATGTGGTTTTTAAGGCACTAGACCTGAAAGTAAGGGCAATATTAATTGTTAAGTGAGAGGCCAGACGGCCAGGATTTGTTTTACTATTTTACTCCTGTGCTACGCTGTGTGCTTACAGGACTTGCGATTATGTCACCATCATGTGTTCAGTCCCCTGGGCTCTGTGTGAGTGAGTTACATGCTCCACCTCTGATCAAATGATTGTGATGTCATCACAGGTCAGTTGCTATGTAATGCTAATGACCAGCTGTCTGTGAGTGAGTGACTGTGTGAGTTACTATTCACAGAGACGGAAAAAGTCTATAATATTATAAAGCCCTTTCACAGTAACAGACTAAAACCTAAAAGATACTTTATTAGGGATACTCTTAAAAAAACATATATGGGCTGACATACATACACAACGTAGAAAACGAGGGATAAATGAATACCCTTTCTGGACAGTAGCCTCCACTTTATTAATATATGTGAAGGAGACTTGATCATAAGTAAGTGCTAGTGGAAACAATACTAGGACTTATAGGTTCATTCATCATGTGTAAAGAGTGTTTTGATGCACGGCCGAACTTTTTAGATTTCCTAGCAATCTCAACCCTGGTGGTAATATGATGATGGTAGTAATCAATTACCCTTTCAGAATGCAAAAGGTGACAAGTTGCCAATCTATCAGGGTTACTGCTATCTGTTCGATAAGGTAAAATGATATCCCAGGCTGTTTAGGACGAAAAATACACAAGGGGATTTCTCCCATAGATGAGGATGTCTCAAACAGTTCTAAAGAGCTCACGATCGAGAAATCAGTATATAAGAGAAGCTCAACGCGTTTCCCCACAGTCTTCACTGTGGTTCATCAGGAGCCTGGATAGAGCAGTGAGTCTATGATACAGCACTTGATGATCATAATAGATCCGACATGTATAGAGGATTTGAATACTGTCGTATGGGGGCTCAGATTTATAGTAAATTTGATAATAAATTCAAATCTTGTATAAACAAGGCGCTATTTGTTCAGTAGAGTAGTCACGATAATACGTGGCTATCTAGTGATATATATAGAGATAGTCGCTCTTAGTAATCAGCTACTTCAGCAGACTATCACCCTCTGAGGTCAGAGTGTTATAGCGGAGCCCAATAAATATCAAAGATTGGCTCAATGGACATATGGCCAGAATACCCGCTTTGTCCTTTGGCTAAATTTGCAGCTCTCGTCCCTGGCTCAATATAAGCCAAGTCGCTTAGAAGTAGTCGAAGTGCTAGCTTCTATTTGTAGTAGCTGAATATCTAAGCACTGATCTACCGCTGAAGACAGAATATGAGAACAAACACTGATCTCATCTATCTGCTATATATAATAGCCATTAGGTCAGAGCACCAAGGAGACACCAAAATAAACAAAAAAATAAATGAACAGAAAGGTCTAAGACCTGTGGCTCTGATGGTGAACTGCGTGAGTTACATGTGAAGATTTCACCATCATGGGATCAGTCATCTCGGCTCTGACCTCCGCCCCAGATCACATGACGGTGACATCTTCACAGGTCCTTCACTTTATTAAAAACCTGTAGAACCTGACAGCAGCCATGTGCTTACAGGACCTGTGATGATGGTGATAAGGGCCAAGAGGGGCTGTAAAGAAATTAATATATGTCGCTAATCAAAAATGAGAATATATGCTTATCAATCCATTTTAGCAAAATGTATGTATTGCAATATATTGTATGTGTAGCAGAAGTCATGAGGGTTTTAAGGAAGTACGTCTGATCTAAGTGGAATCAGGAAGTTAAGAGCAGATGTTGATAAATTTAGCAAAGATGGCCTAACCGCAAAGAAGATTATCAGCAATTTCTTAAAGATGTGTTTGTCTGAGTCATATGAAATCAGCTATTTCTTAATGTCATATACCACGAGTTTTTGATGAATGATTATGTCATAAGTTTATTGTCAGATATGTATGGAAATCATGAGGTTATTCCCTGTATTACCAGAGGTCGCGTCCCTGCGTGGGCGATCTTCTATAAAGACTGAGACTATGCCAATAAACACTCAGAGTTCATTACTTCACCATATACCGTGTGTAATGGTCAGTACTTTGACTCTCAAAGGAGCGCTCCTCCTGCTTAGGTCAATTTGGAACCGACAACATAACTGACCAGTCTGTTTGAACAAATTAACCCTCGACAGTTCTTGGCGCCCAACGTGGGGCGGGGCTTACCTTTACGGGACATCGCAACCAGTAGACTGAAACAAACTCCTGGCCCGTTGACGTGGATACTGGATTCGGAGACCCCAGACTAAAACACCGGTGTACAGGTAAGAGCTTATCTTACTATTATACAGTCTGGATTCTTTTGATCTGTGTCTCTAACGGACTAGAGGTATGTTGTTGCCTGTTTCCTATATTTTCTGCCCCGTCCATATTTTAGAGTGAATAAGTTCATTTAACTGTCCTAGACGGAAGAACTCACTCATTGGGACTTAAAGAGTCATGTTGTCTGTATTGGAGATTGAAATAATTGTTATTGTTATAGTCTCATTTCTGGCAGTCATATTGTTACTCTGGATCTGTTATAATATTACTAAAAGTTCCCTAAGAGGCGAAGTCTGGTCTCCCCTGAATCCTAGTGTTTGAAGTTGACCACGTTTTAGTTCTGTAAATCTATTCCGGGACAGGGAACTGTGTGTTCCCAGATAGTCTCAGTGATTATCTTAGTTTACTGTGTGAAATATACGTCCTGTATACTTAGTGAAGAATAGTTGGAAGTGGTCAAGATGGGGTCTGAACAATCTAAGATATATCAGACTCCTATTGAGATAATTAAAGATAGAGAAGGGGAGGACATTTGCAGACAAGCCTATAAAGTTTACAAACGTATAGGCCTTAAGAAGGCGGGAACATTCAATTATGAATTTTGGTCACAATATGAGGATAAGCATAGAAAGGAAATAAGAAAAAAGGGTTTGGAAAAAGGCATGAAGGCTATTCTGGACTGCTCTAAAACAGCAGAAGACGAACACTGGGACTCCGAGTCCCGAGGCGAGGGCATTTTAGTTTATTGTCCTATGCCCCGGCCACCAATAGACGTTCCCATGGAAACCCCTACGGTTCCATTAGTCTCTCCTGTCGTCCCGGCCGCTCCACCAATGTCTCCTAATAATCCCTTTAATTCTCTGTATCCCAATTTGCCGCCCTTGCCTCCTACGTATCCACAGGCTACTGCCCAGATGGATACACCTCCCTACAGCCCTCAATCAGGATCCCCGGGCCCTGAAGTAAATAGAGGTCCGGCTTGGGATTGTCCACATTGTGGTCAACAGAATGCCTGTTTTAAAGAACTCTGTACAGTATGTGGGACTCCACGTCGCAGGGATCAGTGTAGACAACCGATTCCCTTATTCCCAGTTACAACCTCCACTACCCATTATAGAGAACCAAACCGACCGAGTCCACCATTGGGCACGGTCAGACAAGAGGACACTGACAGACCATCGTCTTCTAATGACAGACCTACGGACGCACATAGACCAACTCCCGGGTCTACAGTCACTACATGGCGACCCTGGAGCGCCACAGACCAGATGGCACTGTGTCAGCAACTGCCCGATCCCCAGACAGAGCCAGCAGCTTTCCATAGAAAGTTGGAAGTCATACAGAAAAACTACTCTGCCACTTGGACAGATATGGAATGTCTTATGAATGTAAAATGTCCTCTGGGCCTTTACAATAGTATTGCTCAATTTTGTGGTCTTGAAGATCGCCCAGATGACCCCCAGACATTACTTAGTGGTACTCAATATGTTGACAAGGTTAAAGCCTGGTTTAAGGACAAAGCCCAAGAGAGACGTACAGCCCTAACCCAGTGTAGACAGAACAAGGGCGAGTCTATTGAATGTTACTTTGGCCGTTTAGAGGAAGTTGGCAGAGATCTGGGTTTATATGACTGTCCAAAAGCAATACGTAATGCTGCTTTTTGTGAAGCCTTTATGCAAGGAATAGATAAGCGCCTGTCTGAACGCGTTAAAGCATGTACCCCCGATTGGCGACAGGCCAGACCGTGTGATCTATATAAGAAAGCTGTAGGATTTGTCATGGATACAGAAGACCACGCAAAGAGTGTTATGGTTAAACATTACACCATGGAGGGGGACACAGTCCGACTTAACGACCCCAGGCGGGAGACCCGTAAGTGTTATAACTGCGGGAAGACTGGACACTTGGCCCGTAATTGTAGAGCCCCTAAACGCCCTAGACAGAACACGTCAGACGAAAGGGGGCAACAGGGAAGTACGGCCAATACCACATCATCCCGCCCACAGGGAAATAACAGGTATACCAATTACCAATGAAGGTCTGGCACTCCTTCCCCCGTGTCCCTTATAGTTACTGACGCACGTGGGCCACAAATTTTTCAGCCTCTAAAAATCCAGGGGAAGGAGGTGCCCTTTTTAATTGACACAGGGGCTACTAAATCATGTGTCAGTACCTCACAAGTCAATGACCTTAGTATTCCCCTCTCAGACTCCATAGCCATAGCCGTTGGAGTGTCCGGTGAACCAACACCCATGCGTGAGACCGAGCCCATAGAAGTCTCTTTTCAAGGGTCACGAGTCCTCACTCGCTTCCTGGTGTCACCCGCTGGGGATTGCATCATGGGAACCGATGTGATGGGACCCCTGGGGTGCTGTATTCAGCTCCATCCTTCCGGTGAGGCTCATGTCAGTACCTCTGCGGCCGACCACCAAGTATTCTGTCTCATGGCAGCAGACTTGGTCACTCCGCCTCCTTCTTGTACTGTATATGTGTTGACCCCAGAAGATACACAGGTTCTCTCAGCAGTACCAGAGACCCTTTGGGCAAAAGGGAAGACAGACTTGGGCCATCTCCACGTACCCCCAGTCATGGTATATCTCAAAGATGGGGAAAAAGCCCCCATGATCCGCCAGTATCCCCTAGCCATGGCACAGGAAGACGCAATAGCCTCCACTATTACAGAGTTATGTGCCTTGAATGCTTTAAAACCTTGCGTCTCACCCGCTAACACGCCACTCTTCCCAGTTAAAAAGAAAGGGAAGAAAGGTGAACCTGATACCTACCGGATGGTTCACGATCTAAGAGAAATCAATAAGGTGACCATCCTAGAAACACCTCTGGTCCCCAACCCTTACACTCTGTTGTCCACCATACCTTCCGGAACCTGTTGGTACACCTTGGTCGATCTCGCCAATGCATTTATGTCCATCCCGCTCCACCCCGATTGCCAGTACCTGTTTGCCTTCACGTTCCGAGGAAAACAGTACTGCTGGACTGTCCTACCACAAGGGGCACAAAACAGCCCAAATCAATTCACCCGATGTATGAGGCTTGTACTTGATGCATGGACAGTCCCACCAGGTGTGGCCCTGCTTCAGTATGTTGATGATCTCCTACTGTGTGCACCGGACAGACCTACCTGCGTTGCGGCCTCACTCAGCCTCCTTTGTTTTCTTGCAGACAGCGGGTGTAAAGCCAGTAAAGACAAATTACAGTTTTGCAAATCTCATGTTGTGTTTCTTGGTCACTGCCTAGGTCCTGGTACAAAACACCTCACGCCAGAACGTACCAAGGTGGTGGAGGACATGCCACTCCCTACCTCCCATGCTCAGTTGCGGACATTTCTGGGGTTAGTTTCATATTGTCGGCCGTGGATTCGCTCTGCCTCCATGACCATGCAGCCTCTGTACGACTGCCTGAGTTCTATTTGCTTTGTCTCCGGAAGCCGAGTCAGCTTTCCATCAGCTGAAAATACAGATTACCAGTACTCCAGCACTGGGTCTGCCTGACTATGATAAACCCTTCCAGATGTTCGTGACTGAGATGGCGGGACATGCTACTGCCGTCCTCACACAAGAGCATGGTGACAAAAAGCGCCCTGTAGCATACTACAGTGCACATCTTGATGCAGTAGCCAGGGGTTCACCCTCCTGTGTAAGAGCAGTTCTGGCTGTACAAGCACTACTTGAGAAAGCTTCTGAGGTGGTCCTAGACTACCCTCTTGTGGTCCTCACGCCCCATGACGTACATGGAATTCTGACACAGGTGAGCCGTAAACATCTGTCTCTTGCTAGACAGGTTAAAATGGAACTTGCAGTACACTCTTCATCCAATGTCTCATTTCAACGTTGCACAACTTTGAATCCGGCCACCTTACTGCCATTAGGTGACACTGATTCAAATGGGGGAGTAAGCACAGGGGATCAACTTTTTGTCAATTCCCTAGGCGAAGAGGAAGCTTTTGACACCGAGCACCAGCATGACTGTGCTGCTCTGATGGAGCAGGAGACAGCTGGATTTGCTCATGTCACAGATAAGCCTCTCCTGAACCCCCACCTTGAAATGTTTGTGGATGGATCACGATACCAGAATGAGATGGGCAGATTTGTGACAGGGTTTGCTGTAGTATCAATGAATGAAGTACTGATAGGCCGCGCCATGCCCCCACATATGTCAGCACAGGAAGCGGAGCTGTGCGCTCTGACCGAGGCCTGCAAGTTAGCCCGGGGAGTCACTGCTAATATCTACACGGACTCCAGGTACGCGTTTGGCGTTGCGCATGACTATGGGCCGATTTGGCGTGCGCGGAGCTTCCTAACAGCTCAAGGCAGACCGATAAAGAATGGTGAGGCAGTAAGTAGTTTAATGTCAGCTATCATGCTCCCGAAGCAGGTAGCCATAATAAAGGTAAAGGCACACACCCAAAGGGACTCCTTGGAAAGCAGAGGCAACGAGAAGGCAGACGGAGCAGCTAAGGCTGCAGCCCTGCTGGACTGGAGGGCACCCGTGTGCAGAGTTCAGACCAGGTCCTGCCCAGCGGAGGAGGATCCTGATCCCCCTGCCAAGGACCAGACCCTCTCTGTCCCACCACAGAAGGAGGTGGACCTACTCCCCTCAGGGCAAGAGCAGGAGCGCTGGGCAAGTGCAGGGGCAGTAAAAGGAAATGAAGGTTGGATGATGGGTGTCCGTATGTGTTTACCTGCGGCTGCCTATCCTAGTATGGCCCTTTTGGCTCATGGAAAGGTGCACGCTTCTCGTAATGCCATGGTAGCCCTGGTGGAGAAAATGTGGTACGCTCCGGGATTTGACAGGATGGCAAAGGCATACGTCAAGGCTTGTGAAATCTGTGCACTACACAACCCCGGTCAAGTAGTAAAGACCCCTCGGAAGTGCACTCCGCGACCTTTGTACCCCTTCCAGAGACTACAGATAGATTACATCCAGCTGCCCAGGTCAGGAAGGTATGAGTATGTCCTGGTATGCATTGACCTCTTTTCTGGGTGGGCTGAGGCCTACCCGGTCACGAAGGCCACTGCCCAGGCCACTGCAAAAAAACTTGTGTCAGAGTTAGTGTGCAGATTTGGGGTACCAGAGACCATTGAGAGCGACCGTGGTACTCACTTCACTGGTGAGGTAATGAAGGAAGTCATGTCCGCCTTAGGAGTAGAGCAGGCGTTTCACACCCCCTATCATCCGCAGAGCTCCGGAAAAGTAGAAAGACTCAATGGCACCCTCAAACTTAAGATACAGAAAGCCATGGTTGAAACAGGAAAACCTTGGCCCGAGTGCCTACCTCTGGCCCTCTACTCAGTACGGACCACACCAAATAGGAAAACAGGACTGTCTCCTTATGAGATTCTCTTTGGCTCCGTGCCCAGGTTAGGACTGTATCACCCCCAAGCTCTATCCCTGGGTCATGATAAAGTTACTTCCTTTGTGCAGGACTTATGCCAAAAGCTAAAAATAACACACGACCTAGTCTTCTCTTCTATTTCAGACCCTGATAGTTTGGAAGGATCCCACTCTCTGAGTCCCGGAGATTGGGTGGTGGTAAAGAGACACGTCAGAAAGACTTTGGAACCTCGCTTTGACGGACCATACCAAGTGCTGTTAACCACTCCCACCTCGGTCAAGCTAGAAGGCAAACCCACTTGGATCCATGCCTCACACTGCAAGAAAGTTCCAACGCCTCAGCACCACGAGGGGGGTGGAGAGTAAGCCCAACCCAGGGTGGGGGAAGGGGATGGCAACCTGGACACCAGCATTGATAGTCTGGATAGGTGTATTATTTACCCTTTGTTTTCTTGGACTACTCTCTTTTCGGGACAATTCTTCATCAACTGTCGATGTAAGAAGAAGATGGACTGTTTGGGCGGAAGGACACCCCAACATGTGGGAATACTTTGCAAAAGACGTACTGAATATTTCCCACATGTGCATGCCCAACCTTCGGAGTGGGGAAGATATTTTACGGACTTGCTTACTGTCTATCCCCACTCCAATAAAGACACTTCGCGATATATATTCAATAGTGCATAACGATAGTGATGTGGAAGAAAGCAATGTTATTCAGGAAAATACCTTTCTTAATGTATATGAATATTGTCCCCACTGTGATGCGGTCGAACATACACTTTGGTCTAATATGACTCGTTTCCGGGTCAGGAATGTCGCTCCGGCTGAGGTATGCTATAACTTCACGTGTAATAAAGAACATATGGGAGGTTGTGCGCAGAGAACCAGGGTGACTAGTGATTCCCAGAGACTCTGTAATCGCACAGTCGAGCAATGTAGAAAGGTACATACTCCTATGCTTTGCAACCACACAGTCCGAAGCCCCAGCCATTTTAGGCACGTCAAATTACCATTAGGCTGGGTCCTGTCCTGCGGTAACCTGACTTACACATATATTCCAGCTAACCTGACCGGAGGTCCCTGCTCCCTAGCTAGATTAAGTATACTAATGTACCAAAAACCTAGCATCCCACAACTCACCAACAGACAAAAGAGGGAGGTAGAAGGACTGGATAGCAACTGTGAAGGACCACCCACTCTACTTAGCTACTCAGAACATACGGCACTGGCAGTCAGTATTGTGGGTGTTCCCGGGTTGGCACAATATAACACAAGAGTAATCAATGGATTAGCATGCGATATGGTAAAGGGCCTGAATGCTACATCACAGGCCTTGGACCTCCTCTTACTAGACATACAAGGAGTCAGGAAAGCAGCTTTACAAAATAGAGCCGCCATAGATTACCTGTTGCTCGCAGTAAACCACGGATGTGAGGAATTTGAGGGGATGTGTTGTTTCAACCTCTCTGATCACTCAGAATCCATTCACCAAAAGATCAATACCTTGGGAAAAATAGCTACTAGCATAAAACAGGATAAAGACCAGGGATGGTTTAATTTTCTTAACCCTGCAAATTGGTTTTCTGGTCTGGGAGGATGGTTCATGGGAATCCTACAAAGTATATTACAGATAATTGTCATGCTGTTGTGTATATATATAATAATCAAAGTCATAATCTCTTGTGTGAGCAAATGTACGGCAAAAGCCTTTACAGCCCCTGTGTAGGCCGACCCCTGCTGGATGAAGGCAGAACATACGGCGGTTCCTTCCAGTCTTGTCACTAGGTAGTGTAGGGTCAGGGTAACGCGACCTGGACGTGTTCACCACTAGAACTAACTCCAGGAGGGACATTGGTGTGGGTGAAGATTAGGGAATCCCCTGCCGTGCATACCTGTGCACGCTACTAGTATTGTAACATCATACTAGAGACACCTTATATGGGCTAGTCGACCAATAAGACCTACCTCGACTATGACTTTTCAAAATAGAACTGGACCCTGCGTGTGTCTTCCTGATGTCCAAAATGGGGGAATGATAAGGGCCAAGAGGGGCTGTAAAGAAATTAATATATGTCGCTAATCAAAAATGTGAATATATGCTTATCAATCCATTTTAGCAAAATGTATGTATTGCAATATATTGTATGTGTAGCAGAAGTCATGAGGGTTTTAAGGAAGTACGTCTGATCTAAGTGGAATCAGGAAGTTAAGAGCAGATGTTGATAAATTTAGCAAAGATGGCCTAACCGCAAAGAAGATTATCAGCAATTTCTTAAAGATGTGTTTGTCTGAGTCATATGAAATCAGCTATTTCTTAATGTCATATACCACGAGTTTTTGATGAATGATTATGTCATAAGTTTATTGTCAGATATGTATGGAAATCATGAGGTTATTCCCTGTATTACCAGAGGTCGCGTCCCTGCGTGGGCGATCTTCTATAAAGACTGAGACTATGCCAATAAACACTCAGAGTTCATTACTTCACCATATACCGTGTGTAATGGTCAGTACTTTGACTCTCAAAGGAGCGCTCCTCCTGCTTAGGTCAATTTGGAACCGACAACATAACTGACCAGTCTGTTTGAACAAATTAACCCTCGACAGTTCGAGGAGAGTCCAGGGTCAGATGACCAGGAGGTGATCAGTGAGTGTAGGACTCTGCTGTGCTGGTTATGATCTTGATCCCTGTTGTATGGGATGAAGAATATATGTAGCAGAGCTGGGTTTGTGTGTGACATGAGCATGTAGTATAGCTGTGTGTGTTGCACACATTTGTAGCAGAGCTGAGTGTGTGACACGCACATGTGGCAGAGCTGTGTGTGTGACACATGCGTGTAGCAAAGCTGTGTGTGTAGCATGCATGTAGCAGAGCTGTTTGTGTGATGTGCATATAGCACTGCTGTGTGTGATGTGTGTACCAGAGCTGTGTGTGTGTGACATGCATGTAGCACAGGTATGTGTGTGTGATGTGCATGTAACAGAGCTGTGTGTGTGACATGCATGTAGCAGAGCTGTGTGTGTGACGTGCTTGTAGCAGAGCTGTGTGTGTGACGTGCGTGTAGCAGAGCTGTGTGTGTGACGTGCGTGTAGCAGAGCTGTGTGTGTGACGTGCGTGTAGCAGAGCTGTGTGTGTGACGTGCGTGTAGCAGAGCTGTGTGTGTGACGTGCGTGTAGCAGAGATGTGTGTATAGCAGAGCTCTGTGTGTGACATGCGTGTAGCAGAGCTGTGTGTGTGACATGCATGTAGCAGAGCTGTGTGTGTGACGTGCGTGTAGCAGAGATGTGTGTGTGTAGCAGAGCTGTGTATGTGTGTGATGTGTGTAGCAAAGATGCGTGTGTGTGACGTGCATGTAGCAGAGCTATGTGTGTATGACATGCGCATGTAGCAGAGCTGTGTGTGACATGCGTGTAGCAGAGCTGTGTGTGTGACTTGCGTGTAGCAGAGCTGTGTGTGTGACGTGCATGTAGCAGAGCTGTGTGTGTGACGTGCATGTAGCAGAGCTGTGTGTGTGACGTGCATGTAGCAGAGCTGTGTGTGTGACATGCGTGTAGCAGAGCTGTGTGTGTGACTTGCGTGTAGCAGAGCTGTGTGTGTGACGTGCATGTAGTAGAGCTGTGTGTGTGACGTGCATGTAGCAGAGCTGTGTGTGTGACGTGCATGTAGCAGAGCTGTGTGTGTGACGTGCGTGTAGCAGAGCTGTGTGTGTGACGTGCGTGTAGCAGAGCTGTGTGTGTGACGTGCGTGTAGCAGAGCTGTGTGTGACGTGCATGTAGCAGAGCTGTGTGTGTGACGTGCGTGTAGCAGAGCTGTGTGTGTGATGTGCGTGTAGCAGAGCTGTGTGTGACGTGCGTGTAGCAGAGCTGTGTGTGACGTGCGTGTAGCAGAGCTGTGTGTGTGTGTGACGTGCATGTAGCAGAGCTATATGTTATCTATCAAACACCCTAGATGTGCAATGAAGGTGATGTCATCACATCACAGGTCCTAAAACAGCAGCCGTGTGTTTACAACTCCAATCCCTTTCACTATACTATATTAGTAAGTGGCGCATTGCTCAACCAGAAACACTGGTACGATAATTTCCTAATAATTACTAGTCCAATCACCTAAAGAGCACACATCTACTGTAGCTCACTGCAAAAACCCTCCTAGGGGTGCTCCGTGTTTTTCCTTGCACTGAGCACTATTTCTTTGCAGCAGTTTCCCGACAAGGACCAACTATGCAGATGTCCTCGATGTGCTGCAATATATATAACCCAACTCCAATAAAAAGAAAACCTTTGATATATAAAAGGACAAGTATTTTGTACTGCAGTACAAGTTTACACGACTCATACCGAATAGTGTATAAAAAAAGCATTCAACTACTATATATACAGTTTGCATTATATTAGCCAATGCTAGCAGCAAGTTTAGCCAGACGCTTCTTTATTTCTATACCTACCAAGTCTCCTTAGTGTTAAACCCATTAAGTGCTTTACGCTGCAGTTATTTAAGTCTCACACTGTGACGTTCATATTCTAAGACCATTAACAGCTAACCTTCCTTCCTTTTTTAACTCCTGACCTTTTATCAGTACCCATTACCATGAAGAAGAAGCATCATCTAGATCAAGATACAAGGCATAGAAAACGCTGTTGATATCTCTTTCTCAGGATACACAGTAACTATTCTAATTATTACATTCCAGCCAGAATACATTACGAGGGGCGCAGCTATAGGGGTAGCAGTCACTACTGGGCCCTGGAGACTTAGGGGCCCCAAAGGCCTTTCCATCACATAAGACACCAGTATTATCAGTAGCACATGGTAGGTAGGGGCCCGGATACAGATTTTGCTTCGGGGCCCAGGAGCATCTAGTTACGTTTCAGACATTACCACAAGTTATCTTTCTTAATACATGAACAGGAAAAACTATTTACAAAAACTGTGGACTGTAAAGTCAGGAATACAAAACTAGATCCCAGACTTATCGCATCATCAGTCATAATGAACTTTTCTTTATTTCATACATGATTCTTTAATGCAGGAATCACATTAGTTTCTTTTTTGGCATTAAAACAAATTCTCTGCATATTTGCCAGAATGAACGCTCAGACATCGCCACCTTAGAGTTGACTTTTTGACTGTCATCTAAGCTCAGTTTTCCTAAAATCCCTGACCCCATTACAGTAGTCTTTCCAAGATGAGATTATCCCTTAGTCACCTGCTGCGTCTTAACGGCCTTCTGATATGTGCAATAAGGTTTCTTGTTCTTTTGAAATGCTATAGGAGCAATTTATGACTGTAAACTCCAGAATGGTGACCCTGTATGCCGCGGACAGCAGCAATTTGCGCCATTCTTAACTTTATAACATATTGGAGGGAATTAACATAATCTTCTAAGGCCTCCGCCACTTTTGTTGGTCCTTGTATAGTCAGTTAAAAAAATGGACAACAGACAGACCCGTATGGTTCAATGTGGCCTCAAACACCAGCAGGTTGTTTTACGCAGACACCGACTGCATGACAAAACTCATGGCATACGCTATTCTGGGCCCTTTTACGAATAAGACTTGCCCATTTAAGTCAATGGTGAGAGCAAATCCATGGACAGCCTATGGATGCCGTCTGTGTAGTCCGGGTGCCGGCCGTTGGTTAAAAAAGATGCAGAAAAAAAATTAGGCTTGTTTCAGTTTTGTTTGAAAAACGGATTGCACATGGGGAAAAAACTGAATATGGACTGAATATGGAATATGGATTACGGAGGCCACGTGGAGCTGCACTCCGGCTGCGGATACAACATTACAGTTTCTTAATACATGGTTATTGACTAAACTGCAGACTATTAGAAGGATCTGTCTATACCATGAGAGTCTGGAAACTGCTGCCAGGGTAGCAGAGAAAGCCTCAGGAAATTCTAAATTCCCTTTGCGGCCATTCTATTTCTGGACTTGCTATTAACAATAACATCAGGACTTGCTTCTTATTTCACACTTGTCTCTTTTCTGCACAGATTTTCTTCAGGGACTTATTTTTGGCAGTATATAGACATTGATGGTGAAAGCACAGAAGAACACTTATATAATCTGTACCAACGAACTCTACGAAGGCAGTAAGACAAATTACACCGTCTGCCTCTTGACTGCTTTCCATGGGTATGGTACAATGTATAGGTCTAAAAAGTGTGAAAGCCTAAGGGCAGCGACCAACACATGACTTATATAATGGATACAACATGCCATGATTACAAGGATCACAGTGAAACAAGCATTAAAACAAACCTGTAATATCATAAATAAAACCTCTGACTATTCACAATAGGGTAACAACAACCCCCCCTACACATAGGTTTGGCATACTGGAGGGGAGGAAAAAACAGATACCCACCCTACCATAACCCTAACTAGATCTGTCTGTAGTGGGATAACCGCTCTGATAAGGGCGATCCTTAGCAACATATCCTGCTCACCCTGGGAAGTCTCTGATAAATAATGCCACCACCACATCATAATAAGTCATCATTCAATGATTAGACAATGGGCAAAAAGTGGTTGATCATGTACAATTATACCGAGGCATCTGTCAAAAATTAACGGTAAAATCAATGAAACGGGTTCACCACAATTCCTCAAAGGGATATTGGTCCAAAGAGTTTTCCAAATCATAGTTCCTTAGGGGACAAAAAACAAATACTGTATAATGACTGTTTACCATAAAAAAAAAAAAATTAAACAAGTAACCACTGGTATAAGCATAAAAATGACATAACTAATGCACATAAAAAGCAAAAACACCCATACAGATTACAGAAGCATTGGCCCAACCTGGCATTGTCAGTGGGGCCAACTGAGTACTCGATGTACAATGTATGGGGGTTTCTGACCTGATCCTTTGTTCTCTCTGGATATCAGTCACCATCAGAGCGCTCTTCCAATGCACAATGGTAATTGCAAACAATGCATATGAATGGTCAAAAACAGCCTAAATCAAATAGAGAATACCAAAAGAGGATGCCTGCATGTCCCGGGTGGTTGAGGTTGCTCACCCAAGAGGATGCACATAAACAGTAAAAATCAGTCTGGTATGCTGAAATATAGAGCCAGCATTATTTTTTCAAAAAAGGGAAAAATGGAGAGTGCGTCATAGCAGCAGTACGGTATTACAAGATATTCCACCACGGAGGAGGAGGGGGGAGTACTAACAGGTCTCCGAGATGAGATAGGCTCACCGCGGAGAATCACGGCAAATCGCGTCATGCCGCGATTTTAATTCCACGAGCGGAGAATCGTTATGATTCTCTGCTCGTCGACGTCGAGCTTCCATAGTTAGCTTTTCATAGTTAGCCTGTTCCAGATCTGGAGCAGGTCCTGGTCAGGTAACAACCCAGTGATCAGGACAAACGCAGTCATATAGCAGCCTTACTTATCCGACAACTGCACTACTGTAACTGTAAAGCCAAGCACTGCGCTCTGTCCGCATGTCCCGTGCAACACGACTGCAGCCATTGTCCTGGGTGATGCCCATCCTGTTCCAAACGATGTCCTCCTGACTGTATCTGTCAATCAAAGAACATCACTTTCTGCTCAGTGACCACAAATCACCCCTTTAACCCCTTAATGACGCGGCCACTTTTTCCCATTTTCGTTTTTTCCTCCCCCCTTTAAAAAATCGTAACTCCTTTATTTATCCATCGACGTCGCTGTATGAGGGCCGAGTTGTAGTTTTCAATGGTTCTATTTAAAGGACCATATAATGTACTGAAAAACTTTTAAAAAATTCTAAGTGGAGTAAAATGAAAAAAAAAGACATTCCGCCATCTTTCAGTGCGTTTTGTTTCTAAGGCGCACAAACTGCAAGAAAAACGACATGATAACTTTATTCTATGCGTCAGTACAATTGCTACGATACCAAACTTAAAAATTTAGTTTTTTTACTGTACTATTTTTTTTTCAAAGACTTAATTTTTTTCAAATATTTTCTACCGTCATTTTGTGCACGCAATAACTTTTTTATTTTTCCGTCGATGTAGTTGAGCGAGGGCTCATTTTTTGCGGGATGTCCTGTAGTTTCCGTTAGTACTAATTTGGAATATATACGACTTTTTGATCGCTTTTTATTGCGTTTTTTCTGGGAGACAGGGTGACTGAAAAAGTGCATTTCTGGCGTTTTTGGTTTTTTTTGGACGACGTTCACCGTGCGGGAAAAATAATGCACTACTTTGATAAATCGGACTTTTACGGATGCGGCGATACCAAATATGTATTTTTATTTTATTATTTAGATTTTTAAATGATAGATATGGCAAAAGGGGGTGATTTAAACTTTTATTACTTTTTTTTACAATTAAAAAACTTTATTGATCTTTTTTTACTTTACTTTTAAGTCCCCCTGGGGGACTCCAAAATGCGATGCTTTGGTCACTCCTGCAGTATGACGGAATGCTACAGCATTTCGTCATACTGATTTTTGATAGGCAGTCTCCTAGGCAGCCCTGGGGCTCCCCTGATCTCACTGCAGGGGGGGGCGTACAGAACGCATATATTGATTTCGCAGTACTTAAGCAGCATAGACGATTCCAGCAAGCTCATTGGTTGTTGGGCCCGCGTGGATACACCTCGTGCACGCGGATACAGTTACACCTGCCAGAGCGCTGAGAAATATTTTTCCTTTTCTGTGTTTTCTTCCTTTCTCCATCATTCTATGACTGGAGCATTCTCAAGACCGCTCTCCTACTAACCACAGGATATCACAATTGATTGGCGACTTTTTGCAATATCAAGAAGACCTATACCGTCTGTCATGTTGATATCCTTTTGATATACATGTTTATTTTCCCCTCCTTTTCCCTTCCCATTTTTTACGTCGAGCCACCCCACAGGTTGAATACTCGGAGCGCTACCTGTCATATTTATTACCTTTCTACTCTATGAGAGTTTTATTATGACTCTGTCCAAAATGGTGCCGTGATATAGCCAAGAGTCCTAACAGTGTGATCTAGTGATTCTATCGGGTGGGGTATCATCTCTCTTTAAGGAGAGCACCGACAAGTTGTGAGCAGACACCTAGGAGGTAAGTGGGGAGACTTATAAGGCCATGCAAGCTCCACTGCAAAATATATACAAATAAGGAAGATACCTCTGCAGCGCCACCTATTGGAGGGGAGCATTCCTGGGAATCAATATCCGACCCTTTATACACAGACAGCTGTTTCAGGGTGTTTGCTCCTCATCAGTGTGCAGTAGGTTTCTGGCTTAGCTAGTGAGAGGTCTATGATGTGGGTCAGGAGGGCATCATCTCTCCTTAATGAGACACCTAGGAGGTGAGTGGGGAGACTTATAAAGCCATGCATGCTATTCTGCGAAATACATGCAAATAAGGAAGATTCATGGATACGCCCGAATTCAGACAAAAGTAGAAAGATCTGTCGATGCCATAATGATGGTTTTAAACTTGTTGTGCATCTGTTAATATGCCGATAATAGGATGAAATAGACTGAGTTACCGTCAGCGAAACACATTGCCAACCAAATTAGAGTTGGAGTTACGATTACAAAAAAAAGTGAAGTGTATTGGATTATCTTACAAACATAGTAGCCATCCGGCCCAATTTATATATTTATGAGTCTAGTAACACATATTTTACAAATTAGTCTTATTTTTCAGGAATGGTCTTGTTCCGCTATATGAGGCGTTTCTTGCGCCTCTACATGCTGTTTGACACAGTTGTTATATTTCCTCATATTTGCCATTAGAATACGTTCTTTTTTGCTGTGAAGATATTTGCTGGCTTCCTCTACATTATGTAGGTCATCTGTGTTCCTATGATTAAGTGATTATGCTAATTTTCCGTTTTGACCTTTGATCTTTGAACATGTGATGTCTCATGTATATTCTGAGCTGTAACACTTGTACATGGCTTCGAGGGGATCTTCGTGGGCAGAAAGCTTACAGTTCTCTAATACCCGCATTATAAACAGTCAGGCTTCTCTCTCCACCCGTTGGACAGTGCCAATGCCTTGCAGAGGACAGTGGAAAGACATCGAGCCGAGTAAATAGTGTGAACTGTAGTTTTACAGAAGTTTGCAACTTAGTTCTAAAACTATTTCCCGTAACGCAAGAAATGTCATGCCATCTGTGTTGGCATGCAGATGAGATCGCAGACAAGTCCTGGAACAAAGAAGGCTGTTCACATTTTCCTATTTCAACCACATTGATAAGTTCGTTTCATACACAGAAGTAGCGAAGCTCAGTCAGCGGCTTGCTTTTTGTTTTGATATTTAATGCGATACCATATTCCAATATGGCCGGCTTCCCATCTGGGTCGGAAATTCCGGCTGGAAATACCAGAAAAAAAACGCTGCATTCAGTGCTTTTTCTTCCGCCCAAAAGCCAGGCAGCTGGGTGGAAAGCGGGCGGATCCCATTAGGCTGGGTTCACACAGGGCGGATTTGCCGGGGTTTTTCCATTGCGGTTTTGCCGCAGAAGAACTGCTTCTGCGGCAAAACCGCTTCAAAGGTTAATTTGGGCTTGCCGTTTTTCTGCGGATTTTCGTGCGGAAAAATCAGCAAGCGTTTTTTTCCGCATCGCTTTTTTACGTTTTGCCGCGTATTTGGTGCGGATTTGGCTGCATCCATAGAGGTCTATGGACAAAAAAGTGCTGCGGAAAAGACCGTAGAATGAACATGCTGCATCTTTGAAAACCGCGCCGCAGTTGCATTTCTGCACTGCGGCTGTGCGGAAAAAATCCGCACTGTGAGAACGGCTTTTTGGCAAATCTCATTTGTGCTGCATTGCACTGCAAACGCAGCGGTTTTGCCGCAGTGCGGATATGCAACACCAATCCGCACTGTGTGAACCCAGCCTTAAAGTCAACGGGGTCTACCCATGGGTGTTCAGTTCCATCCAGAGACAGAACCGTTCAGCCGCGGGGATTCCCCTTGCCTGCTCACCGGATGGAGCAGGAAAGCAAAATCCCCAATGCAGATGTGAATCCCACTCTCACTATGAAGTATTTGAAAGCGTTAACTAAGTTCAGCTGATTTACATTGAGAGAACATTTGCCTATCACCAGAAGCGGTACCATCATACATCCCAGAATACGTCTTTAATAGTTACTAAGCGTTTAACTCTCTGCAGTCATACAGATGTAAGTTTGATAGGTTTCAATTTCATAATTAATAAAGCAAAATTAAAAATATGCTTTTCAAATTTCAAAGCAGAATTGGATGCTACAGGAGAAGCAGCAGCTAGCCATATAATACATGGTATCAGAGGCCTAACGTGAAGCTCCCGGGCCCCAATGCAAAACCTGTAACAGGGCCCCCAACTATAATGCTTTACTCATAGTACTGGGCTCCTTATATGGAGAAGAGAGGCCTTATGGGCCCCCTAAGGCTGCTGGGCCCGGGTGCAACCGCATCCCCTGCATCCTCTATAGTTACGCCCCTGCTTGGTATGGATTTGGGCTAAGTGCAGCAGTTGGACTCTTACCACCATTCATACACGGTTACTGAGAGCTTCTGGTCACCGGCACTCAACGTTATAATTAACGGAAAATTCCCAAGTCTTTCTTTTATTCTAGTCTTAAAACTAGAGTTGATTCACTGATCATTGATTCACTCGACATTATATTGCCCATGGCTAGCTTAAAGGGGGTTTTCCTAGGACTTTAAACTACTTCAGAATCAGTATGTTCTTCATGAATGCAGTTGTAAGTCCTGGGGAAACCCCATTAGCGTTAGACATACAGAAGAAGGTTTAATGTTTGGTCTGAGCATATTTACCGCTGAGATGAAATGAATACCAGCGCATCCTGAATGTAGAAACAGAGAAAACTGACAGCAGAAAAAGCCCACATGGTCCATCTAGTCTGCCCTTATGTTATTTCTAGAGATGAGCGAGCACCAAAATGCTCGGGTGCTCGTTACTCGAGTCGAACTTTCAGTGATGCTCGAGAGTTCGTTTCAAGTAACAAACCCCATTGAAGCCAATGGGCGACTCGAGCATTTTTGTATATGACTGGTGCTCTGCTAAGGTTTTCATTTGTGAAAATCTTAGCAAATCACCAAAGTCATGTAAAAAACACAGAAATGGATAGGGCAGGCGAGGAGCAACATGCAGGGCTGCATTTCGTGCTCCGAGGTCTCACTATTAAGCCACAATAGTGGCAAGAGTGAGAACCCCCCCCCCCCACACACACACTGTCAGCATAACGATCGTTCTCCTCTGCCACAGCTGTAACAGCTGTGGCAGAGAAGAACGATGTTAGCCCATTGAATTCAATGGAGCCGGCAATACAGCTGGCTCCATTGAAAGCAATGGGCTGCTGGCGATCGCACGATGTATTTTTGGGAAGGGCTTAAAAATATAAGCCCTTACCTGAAAATCATCCTAAAATGTGTAAAAAAAAAAAAAAATCCCCGCCTGCTGAATGAGCTGCCTCTGATTGGTCACAGCCTCACCAATCAGAGGCAGCTCTCACTCACCCATTCATGAATTCACGAATGGGTGAATGAGTGCTGCCTTTGATTGGCTCAGCGCAGGGACCAATCAGGGGCAGCTCTCAGCTGAATGACTGGGTTTAGCCAGGTCTAGCTGCTCAGAGGATATCGCCAGACCGCATGCCTGACGGTGCGTGAATGTTTATTTTATAGGTTCAAATCCCTTGTCTCCTGTTCCATTTTCCTGGCTCTGTGTTTCCCTGTCTTGGTCCCACCCCATGTCTTGTACCTTCCCCAGTTAGTTTCTCACATAAACCTGGCCCTGTTCCCTTTTCCTTGTGTGTTTATTGTGCTCTGAACCATCAGCCATTAAACCAGCTCCTACCTTTACCTGCTCAAAGAAGACTTCTCTGTGAACCGACCACTGGCTTGCTCCTAAACACATCACTGCTTAGTCCTCTGTCCTGCTTGACATCTCTGTCTAATGACCACTAGCTTGCTCCTGACTGTGTCCCTGCTTAATCCTCTGTACTGCTGTGACATCCTGTGTACCAACCCGCCTTGCCCGATCTCACTACCCGCCTTTGTTGCCAGAAATGCTACAACTGGAGGAAAAGGTGCAATGTTTTTAGGAGAGAACAGCTACATTGAAACTCATTAAGGAAGACGATAATTTCCTTAACAGAAGTTCTCTGCAGAAGCAGAGAAATAGAAGCATGAGACCCAAAGAAGTAGGAGGGTCAGGCTCTCAGGCAACAGAACAATGAAGAGGTACATCAAGAAATGACTTTGCCTACAAAGAACTGTGAAGTAAGCACTCAGCATCTGGGGTTTGGCGGACCTGAGATTGCTCCAATGTCTCTGTAGCTCTAAGAGACGCATGACGCTTATAATCTAAAGTGCGACGGGCCTGAGATGCTCCGGGGTCTCAACTTCTCTAAGAGTAGCTTGTCCTTCAACTTGTTGATGCCTCCTTGCCTCAGCAGGTTATCAAATTCTTGGGTTCTAGTAATTTTCGTAGCTCGAGCTACGCGCTAGATCTGACTTGTGCAGCATATTAGAAGACCAAAAAATGGATAAGAAAAAAGATTGTCAAAAGGAAACCATTTTTTTACACAGCTGAGGTAAAGTAAAAGCTGTGCTGTGATTGGTTGGTATTTCCTTTACTGCTGAGGTAAAATAAAAGCTGGGCTGTGATTGGTTACTATGGACAACACAGTATTTCGTTAAAATCTCAATGCATGTTAATGTGTGTTTGGTTCAAGTTTTAATCCCGGCCAACACCGGGTGTCCCTGCTAGAATAATAATCGCATATGTGCGGCAACGACGTCTGCCCTCACGTGTCTGCCCGTTCGGGGAGGCCTAGCTGATGATGTGAAACCCCCTTCCCCATTTCCCTCTTTTTACTGGTTATACCTCTGGCTATGCAGTTGAGCATCCTTCTTGCTTTCCCTGCTGCGGACCCCTAAATCCTTCTCTTCTGAAGTCCTGGATAAGACCGTGATATGATGCTTATACCGAGGACTCCGTCTTGCCAAATGCAGTATTTTACATTTGGCAATGCAGTTTCCTTTGTTTTGACCATTTATCCAGTAAAGCGGAATCACTTTCTATGGTCACCAGCAGGAATATGAGGCCTGCCGTAGCCTTGTGTTATCAGCAGACAGACAGGTGGCACCTGGTACACCTCCTCCGTCACCTAAATGTATCATCCATAGTGTTTTGATGCAATGGGCACGCTATAACCCGTCCACCATTATATCTACTAATTACATTAATAAATAACCATCAGCGTAAACTACATGTTATAAATGATTACATTCTGCAAATTAATGTATCAGAATGTGAAACTCAACTGTCAGAAAGGAGAAAGATAATCACTATTAATGGTGCATGGTCGTCACGCTGCTGCACAGCGAGCCAGGAGGCGATCCCCGGGAGGACGTCCTTCTCACCATTTGTTTGATAGATGTATATACATGTGACTGCAGGATGTTCAGAGCAGCTGCTGATGGGACAGAGTAGAGGCCAGTGATTGGCTGCAACAGTCACATGTGTATAGGAGCACTTTATCACTCTAGTAGGGTAAAGAAAGACCACCAGGACCACTGGGGTAGTTGCACTGGAGTCGCAGTACATTTATCAGGTGACTATAGTTTTTTTGCTATTTTATACAATTTCCTTCATTTACTCAATTATCTTGTGATCTGTTATTTTATAGAGGCACTAATACCTTATGTGACAGAAGGGGGCACTGTTACCTTATGCGGGCATGAAGCAGGCACTATTACCTTATGAGGGCATAAAGTGGGCACTATTACCTTATGGGGGCTGTAGCAGTGCAATATTGAAAATGATTACTAGAGGGCTCAATATAAGTCTGTCTGACAGGATTAGGGTGCCTCTGCTGGCCAACCACTCGACACCCAAGCCAGTTTTGGCCTATGTAACCAAGCCCAATTTTTCAAATCCAACATGTTTCACTTTATATGGTAATCACTTTGGAATGCTATTACCTATTCAAGTGATTCGGAAACTGTTTTGTGACACATTATATCTTATATTCCGGGTACATTTTGATTGGTATGTTTTGCATTTATTTAGAAAAAAAACAAAATTTAAAGAAAATTTTGAAAAATTAGCATTTTTCAAAATTTTACATTTTCTGTTTAGAATGCAAATCGTTATACCCCACACAATAGTTAATAAATAACATTTACCATATGCTCACGGTTTATGAGATGAGCTGCCTGAAATTGAAGAAGGAGAGAAAGAGCGTGAGGGCACAGCAGTGCTTTGTCACTGTGATAGTTGTCACAGCCGTCACATGCCTGGCACCATGCTGATTAGTCTCCAGGGAAAGCTCTATGATCTGAGCGGTCATTAGATTCTCAGATTATGGAGCTCATGCACACCTGGGAAGGGGGGAGAGGTCTAGGGAGAACATCTCTTAAAATGGCCCTGCAGAGATAGATAAGGACTGTCTCCTAGTCTATGGGCAGTCCTGAATTGGTTAATTAGGAGGCACCTGAGAGGCCGTTATGAAAAGCAGATGTACCTCTCAGAAGTGGCTATTGTCTCCTCCTGAGTTTCTGGCTCCTGGGTTTCCAGTATGGCTCCAAAACCTGAGGTGACATGGGATATGCCAAGATGCTGATGGGACCAGCTAATATGTGCTATTTGGCTGTATTTTGAATTGTGATGTTCTGGCATTAGGTCTATTTGTAGTAAGAGACACTGCTGATATTTAGATAGTGGCCAGGCGGCCAGGTATTATTTTCGCGCATCCATTTTTTCAACTGTTCATGTCAGTGCAGCCTCAATGCACCGTGGGATAGCTGAATTACAGTGAAAAGCTGAGTTACTTTGTTCTCATCTGTGCTAGGGCATTCTGTATTTACTGTTCTGTCATAGGAATCAAAAAATGGAACGGAAGCCAGGAACTGATTCATCAAATGAGAAGCAGGAACAGCGCCCAACACATCCCTATAATGGGGTCTGTTGAGTTTCCATCAAACCACCTGGCATTTTATCGCACAAAATAGCGCAGCATGTTCTGGGATATGTGCTGGATCTGCACCGGAGAGCTCCAACAGAGCCTCTGATGGAAATGTGAACTGAGTGTTGATGTGTTTGGCCATTTAAAGTCCCCTTGACACAGGAGGACCTGGGAGAGCCCAACGTGTCTTTACTGAGCTGCGTTGTATCCCAACGTTCCCATAAATGTTCCAAGTCACAACAACAGTTATAACAGAGAGATACCTACAAATCCCTCCCTTCAAGACCTTTTGAATTTTCGTTACATGTAACATTGGAATGGGTGGGTCAGTACGCCTGGCTAAAGTTTTCTGCCCCCCCCCCCGGGAGCAGACATACATACTATACAAACTTACTATAGATATACTCATATACTGGAGTACTGTTCATACATACATTCACTGACTGAACATGTACATGCACCAACTACATACAAATCCATGCAGAGGAATAGAATGTCCTCATTGTATATACGCTCTAGTATCCTGTCAGGGAGGCCATATTATTTATGGAGGTGATATTATGGCAGATTGCACTATTCATTAATCCGGATGCATCCTGTAAGTTAATGGAACATCCTCCATGTGCAGAGCACAAAAATATGTGGATGTTAAAGGGGTCTTTCTATCATTTAAAGCGATGCCATATCACTTTCTGATCTGTGTTAAATCTGAAACCCCCCCAATCCTGGGAATGCAGTAGGCACAGCAACGCTCCTGGGCCCCGACGGTGCAGCATGACCCCTTCCACCCACTCAGGCATGGCTATAGCAGTCTAGACGATATTTCTACCACGTGCCTACAGCATCTGATGCCGCCTACATGTTTCACCTTGAACAGACGTTGAAGGGTGCTGATGCCCAGAAGCCCAGATTGTCCTTCTATAGGACGTTGCCATCACTTGACTAGGAATTTAAAGGTAAATACACATGCCTTATTTGCAATCATAAAAGTTAACATTTGATAAAACATTTATCAGTGGTGTTTGTATCTTTAAGATGTCCTTTCCAGAAACATGAATATTGACACCAAATTACTGGCACATGACTTTCACAGCAGAGGGCCTGTCATGACTGTCAGTGCTGAGCGACATGCGATACGGCACAGCATTGACTCACACCGCTCCCAGGCAACTTTACCCTACAGTTAAAGGGATTGTCCCACGCCGAAACGGGTTGTTTTTTTTTGCATAGGCTCCCCGTTCAGCGCAGGACAAACCCAAGGGATGTGTTGAAATTTAAAAAAAAAATTTTACTTACCCGAATCCCCTCTCTGCAACTTCTTCCTTCTTTTTCTCCAAGATGGCCACCGGAATCTTCACCCACGATGCACTGCGGGTCTTCTCCCATGGTGCACCATGGGCTCTGTGCGGTCCTTTGCCGATTCCAGCCTCCTGATTGGCTGGAATCGGCACACGTGACGGGACGGAGCTACGCGATGATGCGTAGAAGGGGGCGGAGCCAGAACGCCGCTCGTGCCCGGACCGGCCACAAGGGAGAAGACCCTTCTGCACAAGCGCGTCTAATCGGGTGATTAGACGCTGAAATTAGACGGCACCATGGAGACGGGGACGCCAGCGCAGGGAAGGTGAGTATATAACTTCTCTATGGCTCATATTTATTGCACGATGTATATTACAAAGTGCATTAATATGGCCATACAGAAGTGCATAACCCCACTTGGTTTCACGGGACAACCCCTTTAAGGTGAGCACAAAGGTATTCAAGAGCAACATTATATGCATAGCTATTCCTAACCTTAAAGGGGTACTATCATTTAATTAAAAAATGCTATACTTCCTAGTCCACCACAGGCAGTCTCCTTACCGCATCTTCTCCTTACCTGATCTTCTCCTGGCTCCTCCAGTCCCCGGGTTGCTTCACCTCCAACTGGCCAGATCCTCTTCTTCCTGTGATGAAACATTTATTGCCTAGCATGGAATGCTGAATCCTCAGCAGCCTGCTTTAGCGTGACTGTGCATGCACCATGTCTCGCCGCTAGTGTTTCATATACTATACGAAACACTAGCGGTGAGATATTGCATATGCACGCTAAAGCAGGAAGTGAACTGCAGCTAGTGGACACTCCAAAACAGGAAGAAGAGGAATCCGGCCGGCTGGAGGTGAGGTGAGCCGAGAGACTGGAGGAGCCAGTAGGAGAAGTTGTGGTAAGAGGGCTGCCTGGGGAGGAATAGTTAAGTATTGATATTTTTTTTCTAATAACAAAACCCCCTTAAAGGCAGACTGGCACTATGTTTTTCATCCCTCACTGAGAGCACAGGGTAGTGTCTGTCACACTGTTGCAGTGATATGTCTGCTGTGGGGATCCCTGAAGTAGATTTAGAGAAACATGCATTTTCTTAGTAGCATCCAGGCACAAAAGTAGTCCTGCATATTCGTGAGCTGCAGCCTGGCCACATCCTCTAGCCAATGATTGGCAGCTCTTTCTCTATGCACAGTAATGGCCAAACAGCAGTCAGTGAGTGAGTGACCGGAAGGCAGGGAGGGTGTAGAGCCTCCTGTGGGCCAGAGTGTTAAGGCAGCAGTATGCAGTCCTAAGCTCTCTCTCACAACCTGAAGGTTGTAAGTTCAATCCCTGATTGGTTCAGGTAGCCGGCTCAAGGTAAACTCAGTTTTCCATCCTTCTGAGGTTGGTAAAATCAGTACCCAGCTTGGTGGGGGGTAATATTATCTTGAAGCACTGCTTAATAAGTTGGCGCTATACAAATAACAATATTTATTTTTTTATTTTAGCTAGCCTGCAGCTTGTGAGTATCCAGGACTACTTTGAGTAGTCCTCTATGACTTTGTGGCTGCTGATAAAAAACAAAACTCCTGCATAGATCCCCACAGCAGACATATTAATCACACTGTAATCAGTGTGATTCTCTCTACCTTGTGCTGCTTGGGGCAAAAAGATGGTGACAGTCTCCTTAAAGACAGTGGGGAAGATTTTACACTGGTGTCTAATATGAAACCTTAAACAAATTTATTTGGAATAAAAGGCACCCGCTTTTCATAACTGTTTTATACTGAGAAAAGTTGTAAATTATTGCAAAAGTTTGTAGCTTTGGATAATACTTATCTGCTACTTTTTGTGTGTTGGCAGCTTTTAATCTTTGATCTGCTGTGATGGGGGAGCTATGACCAGGGCAGGGCTAGCTGGATGTACATGCCACTGGCCGCGAGCAGCAGCCCACCCTGAGTGTGCCTTCACCGTATCGCATCTGCTGCGGGCTCTCCACAGTGCAAAACATGCAGCAAAATGCCCTAAATCTGCAGTGGCTAAATCCACACCTAAATAGTGCAGATTTTGTCACGCTTTTTCTTGTCGATCTGCCGGGGGTTTAACCCTTGTATTTCAAGGGTTGAGATGCGAAGCGTAAATAGGCCTACGGATGTAGAATCCGCAGTGTTTATAACGAAAGGCAAAGAATTTGGTCCTTCAATGTGAAGGAGCTATTTGAAATCTCCTCCATGTGGCCTGTAGGCCGATTTCACATGGGCAACAAATCCATGCGCTTTTGCCGTGATGCGATAGCGCGAGAAAATGCATGTATGTGAAGCCCGTGCTTTCCAATGGGTTCCTTCAGATTAGTGCTGTTTTCTCTGAGGCTATCTTGTGAGGAAAAATAATTGCGCCATGCTCTACATTGCCGAGATTTGCAATTTTTTCTTTTTTTGTAGCCCATGTTTACCTATGGAGCCTTTTGCTTTTTGTGCAATGAGACTTAAGCCCTATGCCAAAACTAAGCCCTAGTTGCACTCCAAAAAAAAGTGAATACTTACCTAGCAAGCTTGTTCCGGTTCCTTTCGCTGCTCTCCAGAGATCCGCCGGGCATTCTACAGTCTTCATTCACCCACAGTAGATCACTTCCTGGAAGCTGGATTTATAAAGAGTGATGGCTCTCATTGGTTCATGCAGAGCTGCTCAGCCAATCAATGCAGTGGTCAAAGAACCAATCACAGTGTCATGTTGTGGAGGCAGCATTTATCAATTGGCTGAGCTGCAGCATATTGGCCAATTCATAAATTCTGCCTCCACAACACGGTGGCTGTGATTGGTTCTTAGACTGATGCTCAGCCAAGCAATTCAGCAGTCGAAGAGCCAATCACAGACATCACGTTGGTTCAGCAAGAGCTGCATTGATTGGCTGAGCAGTGCTTGGGAAGCAAATCAGAGCCATTGCTTCCTGGAGGCGGGATTTATGAATCCCATAACCAGGCAGTGATCTTCTGTCGGCGGCCGAGGACTGCAAGAATGCTGCGAAGCTCCGGAGGGACGTGGACCGAGCCTGCTAGGTAATGTTTACCTTTTTTTTATATAAAGCAGCTAAGGCTTATTTTCAGGGTAGGGCTTATATTTCAAGCCTCTCTGATAATCCCCAAAAATCAGGGTAGGTCTTATTCTCAGAGTAGATCTTATTTTCAGGGAAACATGGTAATAAAATGTAAGTTTATCCAAAACTAATAATAATCTTTATTTGTAAAGCGCCAACTTATTCCGCATCGCTTTGAAGGCACATGGGGAATACAAACGATACAAAAATTACAAAAGTTACATATGGTATTCAATTATTTGGGTGTGGGGTGATACAGAAGGTACAGGCGGTGGAGCAAGGGGGAACACAGCAATGTGTCGGTAACATGCGATATACAGTTTTTAGGACCTAAACGGGGTGGGGGTAGTGCAGGAGGTGCGGGGCAGGAAGTTTATAAAAGTAAAAAGCTATAGCGAGGGGGAGGGGGCATATTATGGAGATCAGAAAGTTCGGTATGCAACTACGAAGAGGTGCGTCTTTAAGGTGTGTCTAAAGTTCTGTGCATCAGGGATTGTCCACATATTTTGGGGTAGAGTGTTCCAGAGGATCAGTGCTGCTCTAGAGAAGTCCTGGAGGCAAGCATATGAGGTTCGTATTACAGAGGTGTTTAGTCTGAGTGTGTTATCAGGACGGAGTGTGCAGGCTGGGTGATGTATGGACAGGAAGGAAGCGATGTATGGTGGCGCAACCCCATGGAAAGCATTGTGGGTGAGGGTGATGAGTTTGAATTGAGTTCTGCAGTGTACGGGCAGCCAATGCAGTGACTGGCATAATGCAGAGGCGTCTGAGAAGCGGCTGGATAGGAAGAGGAGTCTAGCTGCCACGTTTAGTATGGATTGGAGAGGGGAGAGTCTGGTGTGGGGAAGTCCAATGAGCAGCGAGTTGCAGTAGTAGAGTCGGAAATGGATGATGGCCACAACCAGTGTCTTTTAGCAATATTTCTGAGATGCATGTGAATGTTCGTGCCAGAGATTGAATGTGGAGGGTGAAGGAGAGGTCAGAATCCAGTGTGGGTATTAGTGTATCTTGACGCCACCAGGAAGTCCTGATGGAATCAAGATTGACAGGGGGGTGATGCCCCCTGGTTCTCATTGGCTGCACAGCATGCTGGAAAACTAGGTCCTGGAAAGGCAGTAAAAGCAGACGCAAAAAACATGCAGCTTTAACGTCAATAGGTTTACTCACATTTACTTCTTTTGCACACACATTTCTCTTATTTTTGAGAGCATATGCACACCAAGGGTCCCAAATACACACCCTAATGAGCCATACATTGCGCAATTCTATCAAAAAAAAGAACTGGAACTCATTATGCTAAATAGCCAATTAAACTGGGGCGTATTCGTCTGCCGCAGGCAAATGAACGTGCCCTGCGTGTGCAAAAAATACAGTCAAATATGCCAATACGCATGCAAAAAAGCCTTGTACATAGTACCAATACGTTGCACTGAAGTGCACACAGAAATGCATACGCCCGTGTAAGGGAGCCCTTATACAGTTTTCAACCTAATGACAAAATATAGTCCTTAACTCAACATAAATTAAATGTGCAGAAACCAACGTGTAAATTATAGGATTTGGCCACTTTATATACTTTGTGTAATGTCATCAGTCCGCTGCGCAATTAGCCCGTAAAGAGAACGGAAGTCAAACGGAACAGATTTTCTGCAGCCAACAGCCAATCCCAAAGCAGCATTTATTTCTTATTGTGCTCTTTAAAAGTGAAAGCTGTGCTGTGATTGGTTGGTGTAGTACACCAACTTCATTTTGTGCTTCAGACATTTTTTACACCTACTTGTAAAATGTGCATCATTTTTTGAATGGAACATATTGCTGTAAATGTACACCGGACATGACGTTTTATAAGGAAATACATATTTTCCAACATGTCCGACGAGTTCTACGATATTTATGTAAGAGGGAACATAAGGGGTTAAATCCCTTTTTGATCTGCCTGCGTATACATGAGTAGGAGGACCTTCAGAGACAGAGGTCACATGAATGTGCCATCACTAAGGTCCTGAAAGCCAAGACGACTAGCCCTATGTGCTGGGGCTGTGAAGGGCATGGCGGCAGCCGTTGCCAGAGACCCAGCAGAAATGTCAGCGAGTGGCCCTGACGACCCAGGGGCCAAAAGATTGCAGGCCGTGTTGAAGGAGAGGGAGTCTCCCCGCAGGGGACACGGTCCCCGAAGAAGATGACGGCACCGTGGACTTGATGAAAGCTGCAAGAAATGTAATACTGGTCCCACGGCTTTCGTATGTGCACACTAGGGACAGGGACTATGACGGATGAGCTCGGACTGTGGGAGCATCTCCCCAGGGACTGTGGGGAATGTAAGAATTGGGATGATGCAGTTGGATGTTTTGCGTTAAATACGATAATGGGAGTTACAGGATATTCACAGGTTAAAAAAAAGTTCATTAATATAATATGTAGTGTAAAACGGTGTGACGGGGACAGGACACTTCGGGGTGGCAGCGCTACGCGCTTATATGAGGTAAGGTTAGATTCACGTGAGACTAAAGTTACTTGAGATGATATTTGCCCGTACGGTATGTGTGAGCCCGCAGTGACACGGAGCTCCGAAATATAGTGACACCCTCTGGCACCTATGGGGCATTAAGTACAATGATGAGTATGAAGTACCACGAGGACAGCGGTTAGTGATGATGGATAGAAGTACAACCACGAAGTGCCTTGTCCTGGAGAATCTCCTTATGTGTAATGGACATGGCGGTGAGAGATGCTGAGGGAGGTAGAGGAGATGTATCTATGGTGCGTTGATCCCGCATGCGCCCAGTATGGAGACTGTTCTGTGGAGGAGACACTTAAGGGTGACATTCTGGCTAATTATATGTAACGTTAAACGCACCTTACCCCCCCTGGAGGAACGCAGATTTGTTTAGTAAGGTTGATTTATAAGATGTCCCACCTCCGCCCGTCGCTGCCGCGCCGTTCATGTCATCAACACATGCTTCACTTACCATGCTGCGGGTTTAATAAATTTGGCACATCAGCTCCGTTTGTGACACTGATAAGTATAGCATCTTATGACCAAATATCATCACTATCATCAGTGAGGTGAAGGTGAAAGGATACTACACGTCCGTGTGTGACCGCTCCGTACCGTATCATTTCCATATAAATAAGGTCTTATTTAACCAGCCATAAAACTAATTTAGTCTTTTGAGAGAGGTTAGAGAAAGCAGAACAGAGGAGC
The DNA here is from genome assembly GCF_035609145.1 of Eleutherodactylus coqui. NCBI lineage: Eukaryota > Metazoa > Chordata > Amphibia > Anura > Eleutherodactylidae > Eleutherodactylus > Eleutherodactylus coqui. The sequence goes on along the minus strand of NC_089848.1, from coordinate 33,545,198 downwards.
TGCGCAGAATCTCATTACCCAAAGGTTGTGCTCGAACAGATCCAGAATGTAGAATTGTGCCTGAGAACAGCTGTAATGTGAAGGTCCCCACTGGCCTCTAATATCATAGTTTCCTCAATGTTTAGTGGGTGACCCCGGCTCTCGTTAGTGAGACTAATACTGTGCATCCAGCAGCTGGAGCAGGCTAGAATGTAATCATGCCTGTAAGACGGTCCGAATCTTATGGGTGTTGCCTACGACCATAGCATGCTACCCCATGTGAGGATCTGGCAAGGTTTAATTTGGTTGAGGCAACAAGCAGATGGTTACAGTCTCTAACAGGGGGCACAAACTTGTAAGTAACGCACAGTTTAGGGATACACAGCTTGGCAGTTGCAGTCTCCTAATAGGCACACAACTTGGTGGTTGTCAGTAGCAATAGAACAATCTCTATATGTACAGTTTGTGAAGTACAGATGTAGTCAACTTTAACTTGCCACTTTAAACCATAAATAATCTGTATCGCAAAACTTTTTCTTGATTTTTCAATGGCTTTTGTTGTGTTAAGATAACTTCTTGCAGTACCTTATCACCATTGGGTTAAGCTTTGTTACATCTGTAGCTCCAGTAGGTGGTTGCCAGCAGTAACAGAACAGTTTGTTCCATCTCGCTTATTTGCATATTACCCAGAGGAGCATGAATGGCCTTATAAGTTTCTTCACTCACTCACCGTCTAGATGCTCTCCCTAAGAAGAAAAGGTAGCGTTCCTAACCCGCATCTACGGGCCGCTCACTAGCTAAGCCACCAACCTACTGCACACTGATGAGGGGCAAACACCCCAAAACAGCTGTGTGTACAGTGGTGCCTTGGGATAAGAGTTTAATTCGTTCCGTCCTGGGGCTCTTAACCCAAAACACTCGTAAGTCAAATCATCTTTCCCCATTGAAATGAACTGAAATGCTTCTTGACTTACCAGCAGGCTCGTAACCCGATTTTTTTTGCTCTTAAGGGCGCCTACCCACTTGCGTTGCCGATTTTCGCGCGTGAAAAACGCGGCTTTTTCGCGCGTTTTTCGCTGTGTTTTTTGCAGCCCTCCATTGACAATCATGGGTGCATTAAGAGAAAAATAAGGAGACATATGCAACTGACAGTTCCTATGTGAAAAAAACCCCACGAAAACGGAAAAAAACCCCAGATGGACAAGAACACATTCTATACTAATTGCTCTTGAGAAAAAACACAAAAAAAATCGCAAGTGGGTAGGCACCCTAAATCAGAGCAAAAATTCACGAGAGAGTCTGCTGGCAAGTCAAGAAGCTCGTAAGCTGAGTCACTGGTAAACCAAGGTACCATTGTATATAGATTCTGTCTTGGCTTTCAATTCCCAGTCATTGTTAAAAGGCTTGTATAAAGAGTCTAACATTGACTTGCATGAATGCTGCCTTCCAATAGGTGGCGCTGCAGAGGTATTGTTCCATCTCCGTTATTTGCAGGACAGTTTCTATAACTCAGCAGGTAGTTGCCACAAATAATAGCATAATCTCAACATATTTGATACACAATGCAGCTCCTGGTCTACAGCGAGTAGTTGCAGGGTTCAGCAAGCTGGCTAGGTCACAGTCCAGTCATTAATTAAACTTGGGATATCTGGCTTGGGCCAACCGGTGTTACAGTCTCTAGGCAGGAAATAGTCTGGAACCACTCACTATTGGCTATTTACAGAGAGACTACTTGCTCCAGCAGGTCCAGTTACACTTCAGGGAGAGATATCTGGGTTGGCTCCTGCCACACTGATCAGACCAATAATTTTGGGCGTCAGGTTCTCTACTTGCCCTTGGTACAGTCAGCACGGGTCGCACATTTGGGTGGCCTGTAACCACTTGCAGGAATCAGGGCCATCCTTCCACAAAGTGCTTTCTCCAGCAAGTGCCTTGGCCCAGCACTTTGCAATTACACACTCTGAGGACGATTTCACACGGCTTAGAAAATCGTGCGAGATTTGTGCGTTAGAAGACGCACGAATATCGCACAAATATGAAGTCCATTCTTTTAAATGGGCTCATATGCATGAGTGATTCCTTTCCTGCATTGCGGTGTGTGTGTGGGGGGGGGGGGGGGGGGGAAATCACAGCATGTCCTATCTTTGGGCTGGAAAGTTCACCACACTGAAAGCTATAGGAAACACTTTGATATCCTCCAGTGTGGCTTCAAACCGTGCCGGAGGATCGCTACTTTAGCTGAAGTGATGGGAGGCGGTTTAAAAAAAAAAAGCCTCACATTCACGGGTAAATCGCACGTTGACAAGTGTGAGGTCAGGCCAAGGTTCATGGCCTGAGATTGCGCTCATGTGTGTGTAGGACGCCTGAGGGCTTCTGCTCACCTGCGTTCTTCTTGCACGTTTTTAACGCAATTGTGAATGGGACTTTCTAATGTTAAAAACACATCACAAGTTGGTGCTCTGCAATTTTTGTGTGATGCGTTATTAACATTAGAAAGTCCCATTCACAATTGCGTGAAAAAAAGCGCAACAAAAACACCATTGTGCAGGAGCCCTAAGGCAGAATTCATAGGGTTGTATTGCGAGTTTCACTTAAGAATCTTGAGAGGACATTGCACAGCAAATAGACGCCTGATCATGTGCTGGCCCTGTTGTTCCAAGTGTGCTGTCCCAGTTGTGTTGTCCCATGTGCTGTCCCAGTTGTGTTGTCCCATGTACTATCCCAGTTGTGTTGTCCCATGTGCTGTCCCAGTTGTGTTGTCCCATGTGCTGTCCCAGTTGTGTTGTCCCATGTGCTGTCTAAGTTGTCCCAGTTGTGCTGTCCCTTGAGCTGTCCCAGTTGTGTTGTCCCATGTGTTGTCCCAGTTGTGCTGTCCCTTGAGCTGTCCCAGTTGTGTTGTCCCATGTGCTGTTCCAGTTGTCCCAGTTGTGTTGTCCCAGTTGTGTTGTCCCATGTGCTGTCCCAGTTGTGTTGTCCCATTTGTGCTGTCCCATTTGTGTTGTCCCAGTTGTGTTGTCCCAGTTGTGTTGTCCCATGTGCTGTCCCAGTTGTGTTGTCCCATTTGTGCTGTCCCAGTTGTGTTGTCCCAGTTGCTGTTCCAGTTGTGTTGTCCCAGTTGTGCTGTTCCAGTTGTGTTGTCCCATGTGCTGTCCCAGTTGTGTTGTCCCATGTGCTGTCCCAGTTGTGCTGTCCCTTGAGCTGTCCCAGTTGTGTTGTCCCATCTGCTGTCCCAGTTGTGTTGTCCCAGTTGTGTTGTCCCAGTTGTGCTGTCCCAGTTGTCCCATGTGTTGTCCCGGTTGTGCTGTCCCGGTTGTGCTGTCCCAGTTGTGTTGTCCCATGTGCTGTCCCAGTTGTCCCATGTGTTGTCCCATGTACTGTCCCAGTTGTGCTGCCCCATGTGCTGTCCCAGTTGTGCTGTCCCAGTTGTGCTGTCCCATGTGCTGTCCCATGTGCTGTCCCAGTTGTGCTGTCCCTTGAGCTGTCCCAGTTGTGTTGTCCCTTGAGCTGTCCCAGTTGTGCTGTCCCAGTTGTGCTGTCCCAGTTGTGTTGTCCCATGTGCTGTCCCTTGAGCTGTCCCAGTTGTGCTGTCCCTTGAGCTGTCCCATGTGTTGTCCCAGTCGCACATACTGCACTTTGCATGTTTTACCCATTTTTACGGAGCAGAATGGGACATGCAGCAATATTTTTCAAACAGTCCATGTGAAAAACGGCTGATGCCTGCAGCCTAATGGTATATAATGGCACAGTTTGCTGTCCATAGAAGCTGCTCTGAGACCCTGATATTTAAAACCTGACCCCTTTTAGGATGCAACCTATGTGGTATCACATTACAGTGCCCATGCAGGGTTCCCACTGTCCTAGTCAGTAATTGCTTCTAGAGGTCGGCACTGGTATTTATTGTTTACCAACAATGTTAATTGCTTGAAAAAAAACCTCTTCAGCTCTATAGCTTTGTAGCGGCGCCCCCTACCCTGATCTGACAGGCCTCGCCCCCCACTCCTAAAATTCTGGCAGCAGAATGGAACAGGACATCGTTGTCAGGCAGCAGTCCTATGTGACAACATGAGTTTAAACTGCTGCTGGAGTTTATGGCAGCGGTTAATGATCCTTGTGTAGGGCCACAAAGGGGGACACTATGCTTGTGTAGGGCCACAAGGGGGGTGATACTATCCTTGTGTGGAGCCACAGATGGTGACACGATCTTGTGTGGGGCCATAGCAGGACATTACCATTCTGTGAGGCCACATAGGGAACGCAGTCATTTTGTGAGGACACAGTGGGCGCACTAATAATGGCATTGAGAGACAATGGAGGTGACAGCAGGATAGGGAGATTGTGCAGAAAGGAGTCATGGATGCATGAAGTTGTCATGATGGTCTGAGCTTAAATAGAGAGGAAAAACAAAAGCAAGTAACTCCAATGATAGCCGATGCCACCTGTGTTCACTGGAGGTAACTGCACTGTAATCACTATCTCTCTGTAAAGCTGGTTTCTGATCATTATATGTTGATTACATTATTTCTGCAACAAGTTATCTTATCTAAAGCCATTAAGGAGCCCTAATTATTGTATCTTAGCACAACAAAATGACTGAGAGTGTGAACAATCTGTGACAGTTGGTATTATCATAAGGCCTTGAGTGTCATGTTAAACTTTGCTGCATCTGTATATTAGAGCTGAGCTACTGTATCTAAGCTAGCTGTGTTAGAGTTGTCTTACAGAAATTACACAAAGCAAAGTTTACCTTAACAGTGAGAACTTGCTGCAACACAACAAAAGCCATTGAAAAAACACCGAAGGGGCGAGTAAACGGGCGCAGAACTTTTTCTTAAAACTTTAAGTGTAAAGTAACATTTTGCTTCATCTGTATATATAATTATTCATTTGGGGGGATTCAGGTGGAAAAACAGAGGTAAAAATTACGCACAGTGTTAAGCCTCACCCCCAAACCAATAGGAGCCGTGTCTGCAGTAATTTTCGCTCTGACCCCTGTGCAATTGTGGCAGTCGGCGGGTGCACATCATCAGCGGATCGATCAGGGTCCTGAGCGATGAACCCCAGCCGATCAACTATTGATGACCTATCCTGGGGATAACACAGGTCATTAATTATTCTCCCTGTAAAACCCCTTTTGCTGTTTTTTGTGTGTGTCTACCAATTTCTGTATGTCCTGCACATGTGATCCATGACCTTGGCCAACTGTATGCCCGCTGTTACACAAAACATCATAGATAAATAATATGGCAATGTCTGCATGGAGGGGTGGGATCATTGACGACACAACGCATCATTCATTCCATGTAAAAGTCAGGGAAAAAATGTTATTTTTCAGAAATCCAGTGGAAACACAGCAGCCACAGGCAGCACATACATTTTGTGCTATAACCATAACAGACACTTGCCCGTCAAGGCGCTAACTAAACATTAGTTTCCTCACTACTAACACGGTGGCCTAGCGCCAGTACATGTAACCAACTGGGTGTCAGCCTGGGTGCGTCCTTCCCCATCAGACCCATGGCCATACTGCAGCCTGGTCTCCCATGAATGTCAGGCTTTCAGCCTCCCTCTCAGGGAGTAGCTCTAGCTCCCTCTAAGAGCCTGGCTCTGGCTTTCAGCAGAAGCTCTGCCATAGCTTTCAGCCTGGAACTGAATGTGTCTGGAGATTTTGGCTCCTCCAGACACACCCGTACAGCTGTCCCTGTTGATTAGCACTCCTTCCAGTATACAGAAGGCCTGTTTACAGCCCCTCTGCCTTGCCAGGATAGATAGATAGGAGCTAGATAGATTTTATCATTAGTTACTGCAGTTCGCAAAACTCAATTACCATCTTCTAACGTCTTGTGTGAAACTAACAAAAATAACTACATGTCACAAATCATCCTTTGAAGTATTTCAACACATTTAGAAAGGTGCCAAGGTCTGGAAAGTAGCGTTTTATCACCCTGGCGTATCTCCTTTTTCATCGCCATTGGTTACTGGTAATTTAACTTGTACACCGAGTGTCAGAAATTGTTTCCACGATGACTCACTTTGTGCCGGTGGATCTTGATGCTAATAGGCCCAGACTAGCCACAACAACTGAGAAGATACTCTCCTTACGAATGACTAGCTCATACACCGCACGGCTATGAAATACTAGGATTTATTGCATGCACAATTCCTAAAAATAGAAGAAAAAGGAGAGAAAAAAAGATTCTTTTTCCTTCATCTTTTTTCTTCTTGTTCTTTTTATTCTTCTCTTTCTTCATGAAGTTTGCCTTAAAAAAAGCTCAAAGCTCTTAGATTCACTCCCAGGTGACCTAAAGATGATATACAGGGCTTTTATGTCTCTTAGGGCGCATACAGACGACCGTATATTGGCCGCGTATTCACGCCCAGCCGATATACGGCGTCTCTCTCTGCAGGGGGAGGAGGCTGGAAGAGCACTGCTCTGAGCTCCTGCCCCCTCTCTGCCTCCTCTCCACCCCCTGCACTATTTTCAATGAGGAGGGGCGGGACAAGGCGGAGCAAATTCCCGCAACTTATCCCCGCCCCCATCCCACCTACTCTCATTGCAAATAGTGCAGAGGGGCGGAGAGGGGGTGGAGAGGAGGCAGAGAGGGGCGGGAGCTCAGTGCACTGCTCCTGGCTCTTCCAGCCTCCCCCCCTGCAGAGAGACGCCGTATATCGGCTGGGCGTGAAAACCTGGCCGATATACGGTCGTCTGATTGCACCCTTAGTGTTATATACCGGTTTTAGGGGTATTGGTGTTGTTCCGGCTCAGTTTAACCCAATTCGGACTAAACCAAACTTTTTTGCCACAATGTGTGAGCTGTCCAAACCAAACTGTCCAGGGGCTCTCATCTCTATTTGTGGCTATAAAATAAAATTGGTTATAAAATAATAATTGACTTAACTCGCTCCCACCGGGTCACATCACTGGGCAGCATATCAAAGCGAATGTTTTTCTGTTATCTAGAACCTGTAGTAAACTATTGGGTTAACTGGGAGTTGTGTCTATTTCACATCCAGCTACAGATAACATAGCTAACAGCCAATGAAGAGCCTCTGTCCGTCCGGGGACACAGGGCCCTTATCAGATGGGAAGGATTCGCTATGGCCTTATTTTATTGTATATATTAATGTTTTTGCAAAAACCAAACATAAAATAATTATTTGGCGATACATCAGTTTCTGAATCTAATAGTAAGATAAGGTGCGGCGCCCTCGTGAGGACAGGGGGCAGAACTATTATGCCATTTGGTTAAAAAAAGATGTACATTTTTTGATCCCTCATATTGTGTGTTATTTGGGCTGATACACAGCCGACCCCCCCCCCCCCCCCCCCCCCCCCCCCCCACAATAAGCTGCCATCATTTAGGACTCCAGATTACGGGGACAGATTTTCTTTTATGAAACAAGAATTAAGCACATGATGTGTTTGCCTTGGAGTTACATCACAGGCAGTTCAATGAGCACCGCCTGAAGTTAATAAGCCGAGTAGCTTCATTTATCATAGCAGTTATGTTCTCCATTTCTTTTTTCCCTAATTGGAAGGATGTACTGATTGGTCATATGATTATGCTTGTTTATGAACTTTATGTCATTGCAAATGTAGACATTAATTATATCCACCGCTATGTACTGTTATTTGAACAGTCATGAAAACGTGGGGGTAAAACAGCGTAATATGCAAGTTGGCGCAAACATAAAATAAATATATTCTTTTTACTGTAGACAATATACATTGTAGGCTTCCATAGCCTTAATGACTTAAGGGATTCTGCCATCAGGTTTGTGCTGCCGGAACCACAGGCTGCTTGCCCCAGAACAGGGATTCCTGCTGCCCCCGCGGGGGGTTCATTGTGATATGGTGTGGCATTTCAGAATAAATACACTTTGAAGTTTGACTTGGAGCTGAGTCATGGCGTCGGGCCATACCGGCCTCTCCCTTCCCGGTGCATGCAGAGTGACGGTTCTATCCCTATACACAAAAGGGAGAGCGCTGTCAGTCTTCAAGCAGAGGATGGGAGAGACCAGCATGGCCCACCCTAGTTACTCAACTCCAAGTCAAACGTCAAAGTGTATTTATTCTGAAATGCCACACCATATCTCAATGAAACACCCGCGGGGGCAGGAGGCATCCCTGCCCCAGGTTTATGCTGCCCGAACCACAGGCAGCATGAACAGGATGAACAAGGAGTTGTAGAAGCAGAGTAAAGGCTCACTCACATGGGCGTAAGCATCCTGCTAAAATACAAAGTGCTGACTCTTCAGAATCAGCTGCTGTGTATGTACATGAAATAACACTATGCGGCCATTATATGACTTGTGTAGGGTATTTAATAAATAATGGAGAAAAAATTGTAGAGGCTGACGAGGAAAATTAATTGTCAGATGAGATGCAGAGTGATAAAGTAAACTCTCTACTAAATGTCATCAGTCCAAAGCCTGGTTTAGACACAACGATTATCACTCAAAAGATGTCTCTTGAGCGATAATCATTGTGTGCATTCAGCGCAAGGTGATCGCTCAAACGTTGAGCGGTCACCCTGCGCTCCGAACGGGGGATGCAGAAGACAAGAGGGGCCGCTTGTCTTCTGCATCCAGCTGTTCCCCGCTCGGAGTGCCCGACTGTTATACGGCTGAGCGCTCTGAGCGGGGTATACAGAACACAGCTAGACCGCTCTGTTCTTCATACCCGGGCTGTGTTCAGGCAGCGGGAAACAGCTGAAACAATAGTATCAGCTGTATCCCGCTGTGAATTCCTGATAGGGCTCATTGTTCTCTTTCAGCATGACGAAAGATCAGCGATTCCTTAATGAAAACCGCACAATGTCAGTGAAGGTAGACATTACGATTATCACTCAAAAGACGGCAGTGATAGAAAGCAGAGGGGGGTGTATATAAATGCTAGATACTCTGATTGGGTCGCCGTTACTAGTGGGGTACCACAGGCGTTGGTTTGGGCCCTATTCTTTTTAATATATTAATTACCCCTTAAAGGGGTTGTCTCGCAGCAAACCTCAAAATTTTACCTTACCCCATTCCCCCTGTCACCCTCCTGGCATAAAATAGCAAAGTAAAGCGGTTTTTAAGCCGCTTGCTACTCACCGATCCGACGAAATAAGGACTTTAAAAAATCTTCTCCCAAGATGGCCGCCGGTCCTTTCCCAGGGATGCACTGCGGTTTTCTCCCATGGTGCACCACGGGTCTTCTCCCATGGTGCACCATGGGCTCTGTGCGTTCCATTGCCGATTCCAGCCTCCTGATTGGCTGGAATCGGCACACGTGACTGGGCGGAGCTACGCGATTACGCGTAGAAGGGGGCGGAGCCAGAACGCCGCTCGTGCCTGGACCGAGCAGAAGAGGAGAAGACCGCACAGCGCAAGCGCGTCTAAAAAAGCAAGAAGACAGCGAAATTAGACGGAGCCATGGAGACGGGGACGCTAGCAACGGAGCAGGTAAGTGAATAACTTCTGTATGGCTCATAATTAATGCACAATGTACATTACAAAGTGCATTAATATGGCCATACGGAAGTGTATAACCCCACTTGCTGCCGCGGGACAACCCCTTTAAGGACATGGCCCTTTTTTTTCCCATTTTTGTTTTTCCTTCCCCCCTTTTTTTAAAAGTCATAACTGCTTTATTTATCCGTCGACGTCGCTGTATGAAGCTTGTTTTTTGCGGGACTAGTTGTATTTTTCAATGGTACTACTTAATATACCATATAATGTACCAAAAAAAACATTAAAAAATTCTAAGTGGAGTTAAAAGGAAAAAAATGAAATTCCACCATCTTTGGGTGCGTCTTGCCCCTACGGCATACACACTGCAACAAAAAATGACATGATAACTTTATTCTAAGGGTCTTTTTTATAACTATGATCCCAAATTTAAATTTTTTTTTGCTGAACTACTTTTATTTATTTTTAAAGATATTTTATTTTTTTAGATTATTTTCTGCTGCCATTTTCTGACCACAATAACTTTTTTATTTTTTCGTTGACATAGTTGTACAAGGGCTAGATTTTTGTAGGACATCCTGTAGTTTCCATTGTCACCATTATGGAGTATATATGACTTTTTGATCGCTTTTTATTACATTTTTTCTTATAGACGGGGTGACCAAATAAGCACAATTTTGGTGTTCTTTTTTTTGGGATGATGTTCACCATGCGGGGTAAATAATGTGTTGCTTTGATAGGGGGCTGTATGGGACTCTGGAGCATCGGCCGGGGACTTTAAATGCTGCTGTCAAAATTGACGGCGGCATTTAAAATGTTAACAGCTCCGATGAGCTGCGTGGCTTTTCGGAGCTGTTGCCAGCTGTAAGAAACAGCCGGCGCCCACGTTCTATGGAGAGAAATCCGGCGCTGCAAGTCATAATTGTACGTCCTATAACGTTAAGGGGTTAATGAGCTGGTAGAAGGATGTGCAGCAAAATATCAATATTTGCAGATGACACCAAACTATGTAACGTAATTACCACGAGGGGACACGAGGCGGTTACCAGAGGACCTGGATAAGGCTTCACACGACTGGATTTCTACTACAGAATCCACGGTTGGCGTCCGCACAGAGGATCCACAGCTAATAGCATGAATTGAAAGGTATGTAAAAATCGCTTTTTCCCTTCACACTTGCAGAAACGAATTGCGTATTCTTCGAGCGGAGGAAAAATCACAGCAGGCTGTATTTAGCTGCAGACTTTAGGCAATCGACCTTGCGGATGGGCTGTGGGTGCCCGCATCATCGCCTGGTGACGGCACGGGAAATAAAAGCATTTTAAAAAATAATCTCTACTGCACCTGACCGACGATGAGCGTTCGCAGTTATTCGCAATACAGAGTTTGCTGGTATGCGGGGTCGCCGGCTGGGGCCACAGCTGGATTCCGCTGCGGGTTACCGTATGCAGAATGCGGATCTACAGTGTACAGCCAGCCTAAGTTGGGTCACCATTAGGGCTCCATGAGACGAGCAATTTTTTTAACGCATGAATAGGCACGCTAAAAAAAACGCACGTCGAAAACCGCATGACCGGGCAAAATTTCTAAGCGCAGAAGAGTCGGTCTTCATACGCCTGAAGTTCCCCGAAGTAGCTGCTCCAGGAGGAGAGAGAGAAGAAGCCCTGCAGAGCTTCAGGATTCCCCCATAGTGCAGAGAGAGTGGGTGGGGCTTGAAAAAGTGGGCAGAGCTATAGGGATCTCAGAGATTTCCTATAGCAAACAATAGAGGGGCAGGGCTATGGGCGGATCCCTCTAGTCCTGCCACCTTCCCTCCTATGCTCTCAGGGTAAGGCCTGTAACTCTGCCCCCTCTCTCTCCCCGCTATAGCGAATTCCCTTGGGGATAGAGAGGGAGGGAGTCCACTACTCCCCCTGTTGCTGGGCAATTGCCCATCACCGAAGCAGGAGGAATACCCCACTGCTTACAGCAAGGCTTGCCAGAAGCACTTTTTAACCCCTTAATGACTCGGCCCCTTTTTCTTTTTCCATTTTCGTTTTTTCCTCTCCCCTTCAAAAAAAATCATAACTCCTTTATTTATCCATCGATGTCGCTGTAGGAGGGCTTGTTTTTTGCAGGACGAGTTTTATTTTTCCATGGTGCTATTTAAAGTACCATATAATGTACTGAAAGACTTTAATTAATAAAATTCTAATTGGATTGAAATGAAAAAAAAAAACAAGACATTTCGCCATCTTTTAGTGCTTCTTGTTTCTACGGCGCACAAACGGCAACAAAAGCGACATGATAACTTTATTCTACGGGTCGGTACGATTACTACGATACCAAACTTGTGTGGTTTTTCTTACTATACTACGCTTTTTTTTTTTTCAAAGACAATTTCTTTCAATTATTTTCTGCGGTCATTTTGTGCGCGCGATAACTTCTTTATTTTTCCGTCGACATAGTTCAGCAAGGGCTTATTTATTGCGGGATGTCCTGTAGTTTCTGATAGTACCAATTTGGAATACATAAAACTTTTTGATTGCTTTTTATTGCGTTTTTTTTCTGGGAGACAGGGCATCTAAAATAATGCATTTCTGGCGTTCTTTATTTTCTTTTTTCGGACGACGTTCACCGTGCGGGAAAAATAATGCGCTACTTTGATAGATCGGACTTTTACAGATGCGGCGATACCAAATACATGTTTTTATTTTAGGATTTAGATTTTTTAATAATAGATATGGCAAAAAGGGGTGATTTAAACTTTTATAACTTTTTTTTTTTTTTACAATTAAAAAAACTTTTGATTTTTTTTAAACTTTACTTTAAAGTCCCCCTGCAGGACCACAACCAGCGAATCTTTGATCGCTCCTGCAGTATGGCATTACCTCATACTGCCATTTAACAGGCAGTCTATCAAGCCACCCCATGGGGATGGCTTGATAGGCAGTCTGGTAAGGCAGCCCTGGGGCCTTTCAGAAGGCCCCCAGCTGCCATGACACTTGCACTGCTCCCCCGATCTCACCGCGGGGGGGGGGCGTGCGGGACCCCCAAACATCGTTCAGGAGATTTAAATGCTGCTGTCAGAATTGACAAAGGCATTTAAATGGTTAATAGCCGCGATTGGCCGAACGGCCGATAGCGGCTATTGCCAGCAGGTGACATCTGTAACAAATAGCTGACGCCCGCACTGCCCCGAAACCTCTCTTCATACATACCCCACTGCTCCATGACGTACCTATACGTCATGGAGAGGGAAGGGGTTAAATGTCCTGTTGTAAATTCCTGCTAGTCCTTCGCCAGATTAACGGAACCCTCGGGAAGACCTTTCATCCCCGCAAGGACAAACAGGAGTTTACAGCGGGACATTTAAAATGTGCTGTTAGGCAGCAGGTTCTTAATGTTCTGCTGTAAGCAGCGGGTATCTCAGGAGTCTCCATTAACTCCTGCCCCTATAGAAGTCAATGGAAACTCCTGCACAGCGCGCAGCACGAACCTGCGTTTTGGCATTGTAGCTAAAACGATGTCCTATCTTTGTTAGGTGCGCTCCGTTTAGTGCACCTATAGAAATGCTCACATGAGAGACTATAAGAACCCATTGGTTCTTTTGGAAACGCTTTTTTTGAGCACACATTAAAAAACGCTCGTCTGACTGAGCCCTAACACACTAAAGGAAAACCACTGGGGAACACTGACATGGAACAGAATGGGGGTTTCAGTTAACTGTAAGCTTAACTGGAGCAACCAGTGTCAGGCAGCTGCTGCGAAGGCAAATAGGATCATGGAGTGCATCAGAAGAGGTCTAGGGGCACATGAGGAGAACATTGTTCTTCCTCTTTACAAGTCACTGGTCAGACCACACATGGAATATTGTGGACAGTTTTGGGTACCGACTCAAGTAATAAACAGAATGGATGGACTACAATACCCAGAGAGGTTATCAAAATTGGCGTTAGTTTAGAAAAAAGATGTCTGAGGGGCTACCTCATAACCATGTATAGATATATCAGGGGTCAGTACAGAGATCTCTCCCATCATCTATTATACCCAGGACTGTAACAAGGGGGCGCTCTAATAACTATGTATACATATATCAGGGGTCAGTACAGGGATCTCTCCCATCATCTATTATACCCAGGACTGTAACAAGGGGACACTCTAATAACTATGTATAGATATATCAGGGGTCAGTACAGAGATCTCTCCCATCATCTATTATACCCAGGACTGTAACAAGGGGCGCTCTAATAACTATGTATAGATGTATTAGGGGTCAGTACAGAGATCTCTCCCATCATCTATTTATACCCAGAACTGTAACAAGGGGGCGCTCTAATAACTATTTATAGATATATCAGGCGTCAGTACAGAGATCTCTCCCAACATCTATTATACCCAGGACTGTGACTGTAACAAGGTGGTGCTCTTTATCTCTAGAGGAAAGGTGGTTTCCACACCAACATAGAAGTGTGTTCTTTACTGTAAAAGCAGTGAGATTATGGAACTCTCTGCCTGAGGACGTGGTGAGGGAGAACTCACTAACAGAAGATAAGGAGGTCTGGATGCTTTTCTTGAGTGATACAATATTACATGTTATATCACGGATTACTTTATGTGGGTCGGTCCGAGGATTATTCCAACTGCCAGACTGGAGTCAGGAAAAAGAAATTCTCCTTAAATAAGGGTAAATTAGCTGCCATCTCATTGTTTGGTTTTTTTGGTAATAGGCTGAACTGAATGGAGATGTGTTTTTTTTAGCCTAACATGTTACTATGTCCTCCAAAACGAGCAGCTCACTATACACAAGCAGCGGTTTTGGAGTTTTTGCCCCTCATCAGTGTGCAGCAGGTTTCTGGCTTGGCTAGTGAGAGGCCTGGACGCCTTTCTTGAGCGATACATTATAATCATTAATAACTTCAGAAGGGTCGGTGATCCGGCGATTATTCCAATTGCCAGATTGGAGTCAGGAAGGAATTTTTTCCTTAAACGGGGATAATTGGCTTCTACCTCATTGGGATTCTTTGCCTTTCTCAGGATCAACATTGGGGGGTATTAAGCTGAACTGGATGAACATGTGTCTTTTTTTGGCCTTACATACTATGTTACTGTTTTCCAACAGTTTTTGCCCTCTGCAGGCTACATCTCTAATTCTTAGGTTTCCCTGAGCTTGTACATGTAGACTAGCTGCTTTAATGTCGCTCATACACTGCACACGGAGAATCTTTGTTAGGCCCCTTTTTGCCATGGCAACACATTGGTAGCAAGGCGTGCTGATGTAGGGGGACGGCGCCTTCTCCCTCCATGAAACAATTTACAGTAGGTGCCATTGTTGCCACTGAATATGACATCTAGGGGGTTAAACACTGGAATTCAAAGTTCTTTGAGTCCTGGCTGTTCAAGTTGGAAGTTGGCTATATATTCTGAATACACGGTCCCCATATTGCACAATTATGACATGTGCAGGTATGGGATAAGAGTTATTCTACATCTACCATGCCTTACAAACCCATTGTGTCAGACTGAGCTGGTGAAGCACGATTCATCGCTTCCTAGAATAGGTTTTCAGTACTCCAGAGTGCAATGACATTGTCCTTTACACCAACAGAGCCAACAAGAAAAGCGGTTATCAGGGAAAATGACTTCTACTACGATCCCCAATCAAATGAAGCTCCCTACTTCACTTCATTGAGGGGACTCATGAGCGAGGGAGCTCCCTTGTAGGATTTCATTATTTCACAGTTACAGCAGGACTAAGTTATTGCATCACTTAATTAGACAGCGGTGTCCATCTAATCACTCTCAATGTATGATACTCTGAGTGCTCAGTGGAGGACATGAATGATCTGAATGAATGGAGTCCCGCTAGTGCATTATCCATAAAAGCAGCTGTCCCATTAAGATTAGATTATTAATCTATTTTATCTGCAATAATTGCATTTTCTAGACATGACCAACATCAGCCTAGAATCAATTCAATTCAGAGCAGAGGTGTAACTTGAAGGTCCTGAGCCCCAATGCAGAATCTCTAACAGGACCCCACCTACACTGCAGTACAGGCACTGAAATACTCAGTAGGCCACAGGGGTGAACCTAACTACCTTGCTGCCTGAGGAGAACTATAGAGAGGTGCTCCCTCTCCATCCAGGGGCACATTTGCCATCATGCAAGTTAAACCATTCACCCCAGGCAGTGCCACCTTACAGGAATGGAGGGGCACGGTGGCTGGAGGCTACATAAAGCAGGCAAAGTATCAATGTGAACTGTTTATAAGCAACCTGCTAGGATAAGCTGCATCTACAGAGCACTATGCTCAGCACATGGGTTGTCGAAGCAGTCTGGGTATTTCAGTCTATTAAGCCCTGCCCATGACAGAGCTTTATAGGCTGCTGGTAAAAGAAGTATTGCAGTATAATGAACAAGTGATCAGAAGATCGCCAGTTCAAGTCCCCTATGGAGACTAAAAAAAAATAAAAAAAAAAAACACAAATAAGATTAGTAAAGTTTAAGCATTAAAAAAAAGTGTAAATATTAAAAAGGTAAAAAAAAAATCCTTTTTCTCAGTATACACATAAAAAAATCAAAGGGAATAAAAACATAATTGATAAAATTGCATTTCTAAAAGTTCAAACTATTATGTTATTACATTATCTACCCTGCACAGTAAATATTTTTTTTTTAAATACACAATGTCAGAGCAGGATTTTTTGAGAATACAAAAAAAATATAGAAATGGCTACTACAGGCGCTTTTTTCAAAATAAAACTGAAGAATGAAATGTCAGAATGATGATGCGTTTCAACTTCAGAATGGAGTCTTCCTCAGATGCCTCAGGAAAGAAAGAGAAGAGCCCCTTCGATGACCGAGTCTCTGGGCTTGTATTTTTCTATGCACTGAAGGTCATTTGGTTGGCGTCATATTAGTGCTTAATGTTGTTGCTCTCACTTATAGCGCGGACTCTACCAGGTGAGCGCAACGGCCTCGTATAGTATCTTTAATACCCACAATTGATTTCATCATACAACACCAGATGGCGCCTCCCTTGTTTCTTCTGATTTTTTGAGTATGCCATAGACCAAGAACAAAATTAGCAAAAGGGATCAAAAAGTTATATGTACCCAAAAATATTAGCAATGAAAAGCACAGCTCGCTCCACAAATAACACGTAAATAGCAGTTCAATCGGAGGAAATAGAAAGACGTTCTGTGTTTTAGAAGATGGTAACAAAAAGGTTTTTTTTAAAAGATAAAAGTTTTTGGGTTTTTTTTCACAAGTAATATAACAAAAAATAAACGAGTCTGGTCTCTCCGTAATTGTACCAACCCACAGGAAAAATGGAAAATGTCTTTTTTACTGCACCATGCATTTCATAAAAGTAAAACCTAAAAACCAATATGCAATTGTGTTTTCTTTTCTATTTCAGCCCACTTAAAAATGTTTAAAAGTTATACAATACACTTTATAGCGCATTAAATAACACAAGGAGTCCCACATAAAAAAAGCCCTAATATCGCCACGCTGATGGAAAAATATAAAAAATGATGGATCTTGAAAGACGGGCCTCTGGCCTCAGGCGGCACCCTGCTGCTTTTCATCAGCTACTGTGGAAGAAGAGCTGCATCTTTTAACTAAACAAACAAAAATGTGCTTCGTTAACCCATTGAAGGCCTGACATTTTTTATTTACTCGTCTTGTTTTAATCCCGGTTTTCAAGAGCCATAACAGCTGAACATGCGCAGATATGGCAGCGCTGCTGGAAAAATAAGTTATGAGTGTGAAAGTTTACTTAGGAAACATTGTATATGCAACTGTCACGTCCAATCTGGACGCGCTGGATCGGAAAACCTGAAAGACTCACGTGCTGTGAATAAACAGACCACAACTGCACACAAAACAGTCGTAAACAATAAAGAAAACAGACACCAGGGAAATACTGTCCCCATAAACCCTTTACCGAGGAAAGGGACCTTCCTATGGGCAGATAACCCGCCCTAACAAGGGCGAATCTAACCACATACCTAGACCACTGGCAGACCCTAAGTGGGAGAGGAGAAACCACAGGGACAAGATAACAACAATACTAACCTCAGTACTTAGCTTAGTGAAGAATCAGGAAACTGGGAGATCCAGCACCAAGCTCTTACTTCCACCAGAGTCGGAGGGAGACTGAATTAGATAACACTGAGCTAAGCAGCAGGCCAGGTTAAATGGTCCTCCCAAATTACCCACAGGTGAGACTAAGCAAGACTCACCTAATACCACTCCCACCAGGACCAGAAGATGAGGAAAACCAAATACAAGACCTCAACCAGATTACTAGAACGGAACAGATCCCAGAACCGCCACAACAGCAACCGTGTCCAGTTATGATATGATCTTAGAGTATGATAATACAAGCTTCAGACTCCCACCATTTAATTCTGTATTAGAAAAGCCGCAAACATAAGATACATTACTATGCAATATTGCAGCTACATAATTAATGGGATATTGCATTAATCGGATATTGGTTACTGCAAATACAACTAGGGAGCATTTAGGACCTTGGGGAAGATAAGATTTATTGTGGAGTTTAACAGCAGATGCATAAATCTATCTTCAGTAATTCAAAGAGGCGGCCTGAAGAAGCCAGGAATGTATCATCTAACTCTGTGTAAAGCCAAGCAGGGAATTGTGTTCTCCATAACAGAAAAAACGGAGCTCTGATACCCAGAAGGAAAAGACTCGAAGACTCATCTGCACAGAATTGTGCACCCATCTTCATTTAGTTATTAAAATAGCATACCTTCTGTAAGCAAGATATTACAAAGTGTGGTAACCTGGAGGTAACTCGCTCCTGGGGATCACCATGCTCTCCCTTAAGATGGTTGGCACCAAACTCATAGAGATGCTGGACAACTGGATTCTTCAACACTCAGGCGTCTGCCAGCTTTATTACACACACAGGAAATGATTACAGGCATCAGCAAATTGGAACAAACTGGAGTCTTATTGTCGCTAAACCCTACTCAGGCATCTAGGGGGCGTCCTCCCCTGTCACACTGGCAACCGACATAGTTTGGTCCACGCCAGACCTCAGGCTCGTAGCTGTGGAAGCAGCCTCTTCCTCTGGCTACCAGCTGGAAACTCAATGTATCTGGAGGTTTAAACCCCTCCAGACAAACCTATACAGCTGTCCTTGCTGATTAGCACACAGAATTCCGGGCTCACATGGGTGCAAGTTAATAGCGTAATACACAGTGAATGGTGTCAATGAAAGTACATTGATTTTCATTGATCCATTCACACAAAGCATGTTCTATTTTACCACGGGTACATAATAAACACTGTACATACTTACATTGCATATGTGCGGCGTTTATATGGAACGTCACTAAGCGACAGAGCAGGAAAGAAAAAAGAAACAGGTCAGACGGCACATGACAGCGTGCGTGAGATACGTAGTAATGCGCAGTCCAAAATCACTGCCACGCGCAGCGAAACGCCAGCTGACCCAGTGGTAAAACGCTGCCTTATACACGCAGCATTTTTCCGCACGCCCGTGTGAGCCGGGCCCTATAATAACGGGTTACTCAGTACACTGTGGCTGCTTACAGAGACAGTACAATAAATATTCGAGGGTGAGTCAAAAATTAGCCGCACTCCATTTATATTAAGACTTCTGCCGGCCGCACTGTCTTATCAACGCTTTCTGTTGTAGGTCGCCGTCTCCCCAGTCACTGCTGCGCAGGCTTAAATGTGCTGCATCAGTTCATTTGTAACTGCAGTGAAAGAAAAATTGTCTGCCCCGTTTGTGATTTGCATGAAAGAAGAGCAGCGCTCAGCGATTCGTTTTTTGAGTAGATAGCAGAGTGTGGAATGGAAACATTCTCAATCACCGACCAAAATGTGAAAGTCGACCATCAGCTGGAAAATTGATGCTTACAGTTTCTCAAGCGCCGATGTTGGAAAATTATCAGGAAAGCTTTGTTCCGATGTGTTACAATACCCGCCCCCCTGCAGTGCTGATCGTGCCCATCACGACTGTCACCGGTCCCCGGAAAAAAGCCCTAAATGGACGAAGATTTGCATCTGATGAAGAGCTGAAGACACTATTTAAAGAGAGAATACGAAAGCTTGTTGACAGATGGGCAAAGTGTATGAAAAGCAGGAAGATGACGTCAAAAAATAATGTATCTGTCTTTTCTAAAAGTTGATTAAAGTAAATTGTACGGCCAGAGTGCGGATAATTCTTGACTGGCCCTCGTAGAAAGTACAGGAATGATGAAACAATGTAATGGACTGCGCCTCCTCGTTATTCCGGCATCACAATGTTACATTTTCCGCTGCGGCTCACTTTCTGCTATAACCTTTGGCAGATACTTTTGTAGCGAGTATTGGATAATTCAGAGTGTTTGAGTAAATACATTCTCTTCCATCATCACCGTACATGCCGCTTTGTATAACAGCACATATATTGTCGCGGTAGTAATATTTCCACCTTTAGTGGTCTTTTATATTCTCCTCTCATCAATGTGACACGTTCTACTAACAGAACATGTTTTATCCTTCGCAGAACTGCAGTAAAACCGGCGCAGTAAACGGAGACGATAACATTGGAACGCCATAGGGATTAATGCTTTACTGCTCAGCTATTACAGAGGGTATTCCAAGTCTGACTTGTATCACTGCTGAGACCCCCAGTGAACCTCAGAGGGGGTTCTCACGTCCCACTCTTCTCCTCACTGCATGCCCACCGCACCACCGCAGAGATGTGGAAATTGAATGGAGCAGCAGCTGAACTTGCGCGGAGCCGCGCCATTCATTTCAATGGGTCTGGCGGAAATAGCCAAGTCCAGGCGCTCTGCTCTCTCCAGCCGTCCCAATGAAGATGAATGCTGCACCATGCTCAACCGCAATTCAAACTCCTCGTCACTGAGGAGTAGGCACACTGTGAGGAGGAAAGGAGGACACGGGACCACCATTCTCAGAATCGGTGGGGGTTTTAGCAGTGAGACGACCACCACTGACTTTTATTGCCTGTCCTATGGATAGGTGATTAAAGTCAATCTTGGGAATAGCCCTTAAGCTATAAGTGGCCTGAGTGAAGAAAGCTGCAGTCATGGGCAGCCACTGCTCCATTCAATCCAAGTGCCATCTCATATGGCAGGAATGGGGGGTAAGTGACTTCAGGTCTACGCATAGGTGGGAGTTCCACATATTGACCCCCACATCAATCAGACATTATTGGCAGATTCTACAACTAGGCCATTAATGGTTATAAAAAACTTTAAACTTTTTAAGTATTTCAGTAACATTTGGGATTAAGTCAATAACCAAATATGATTAATATTGGCTCTGTAGCCAGTACATGTAACAGCTGATATTTTTGTACTATATTTCTATGACTTCCTGCAAACTGGCATCATGCTCCCTTTTTACAGGTCATGAAAACTCTATGCATATTGTGCCTGGTTTTGACAGACACAGGGGTGTAACGATGACGCCACCCGTCTATGGATGGTGGACAACAAAACTGTTGGAGCTACTCGTGCTTGTCAGATGATCAGACACTCCTCTCTACTGGTGGTCTGTCGGGGACATCCTGATCCCGGTCATCTTGTGGGCCCTCATGCATCCACTGGTCCCAATATCTCCTAACAGTCTGGTCAGACACTCCTCTCTACTGGTGGTCTATCGGGGGCGTCCTGAGCCCGGTCACCTTGTGTGCCCCCATTCACTGGTCCCAACTCCTCCTAACAGTCTGGTCAGACCCTCCTCTCTACTGGTGGTCTGTCGGGGGGTCCTGAGCCCGGTCACCTTGTGAGCCCTCACACCTCCACTGGTCCCAACACCCCCTAACAGTCTGGTCAGAGGTTCCTCTCTACTGGTGGTCTGTAGGGGGTACCTGAGCCTGGTTACCTTGTGTGCCCTCACATCCACTGGTCCCAACACCTCCTAACAGTCTGGTCAGACGCTCCTCTCTATTGGTGGTCTGCAGGAGCGTCCTGAGCCCGGTCACCCATCCACTGGTCCACATCCAGTGGTCAACAGGCTCTACACAAGCAGAAGAAGAGGTCACTGCACACAAGGAGCCTCCGAGAGCCTTTTATAGGCCAAGGGGGGAACTACTTTTAGGGCCTCCAGTGACAAGACCGTTCATCTTATCACACCGCAACTCATCATTTACAGATCTGGAACTGCATGCCGAGTTCTGCAGCAAAACGACATCTTCTTCTGGGGGAGGGATTTTTTTTTTACAAAGTGTATTTCTTGCATAATGCTATATATTGTTCTCTTATGAAAAGTTATATAAAGTGTGCTCATTTTACACTAAATGGCTGCCTATGACTAATGTGAGTAAAGCCTTTTGCTGCAGACTCTTATCTGCCATCAGAGGCTGCCTGCTTAGGTTATATAACTTATTTAGCAGCCATGCACATTTTGCTTGAGAGAGCTTGTCTTACTCCTCAGCTGACCCTAGACACGGCTTTATCAATTATTCATTGCATCTCCTCCACACTTTGTTAACTATCCAGTAACTAGTTATGTCAGGAGCCACACACTATGTAAAGTCTGTCCAGGCCAGAATGGGGGCTTTTATCTCTTATGGCTTATATTAGAGGATAAGGATTTACTAAGAGACTCAGATGAACAATCAGACAATATTTCATACAGCTCTGGTTTTTGTACTACTGTATATTACTTCATGTTTAGTTAGCGGCCCACTCAGGACCCCCATCAGCTACAGCGGTGCCATGTGGCATGTCTCCCACCCCTCAAAGATCACAGTGATGCCAATGAAAGCGGTAGACATGAAGCAATAATTCTACAATTCTCTGTAGAGATGATAATGGGGGCTGCAGGGTATGTTCATATGTGGTGCTGATTTTGACAAGGATTTGCTGTGGATTTTTACACTACATGAAAATCGGCAACAAATCCGCCACATGTGAAAATACCCAGAAGTAATTAGACCTCTTGGTATGTCAATGGGGAAATTACGATATAAAGTGGGGATTCCAACTCCTGCTAAGTAATGTGTACATCAAGACGTCACAAACGGGGTAGGCTCAATGGCTTGCTATTGAATTTGGCAAAAGGATAGACAGGGATGTGTCGCTTCTACTCCAAACCCCAACCAGGAGGTATGAACAATGCAGGAGTAAGGTTGTAGTTTCCTAAAAATACTTTAATTACAAAAACTGACGGTAGACAACTTAAAGGCCAAAGCAAAACTGGTGAGAATGATGGAGTGAGGTGTAATCACATCTGTGCCCAGAATTTTAATAGAAATACCATTAAAAAAAATTAAGTTTTAGTCATAAGCATGCCGTAAGTACCTCAGGGGCCGGCCTTCTCTTTGCAGTGCCCTCTGCTCTTTCCATTGAGCTGCTCCCGGTTGGACACCACAGCTGCCTATCAGAGCTAAGGAGCTGCTCGATGGAGGACAGTTTAGAGAGAAGGCCCAACTCCATGGCAGTTGCTGCAGTGGTGCACAGCTGATTAACATTTCATTTTCCCAGTGTGACAGTAGAAGCACTGACACAGGAACACGTACAGCCCCCTCCGCCACCCCTAGTAGTGCCGTCGCAGTCTTGCATCTGCCAACCTCCGACAGTTTCCCTTTAATAAAGCAGAAGCCTGTAGCCAAAGTGAAGTCAGAGCACAAAAATGCCCTGCTTCACTGCGGCCTCCAACGAACTGAGCGCTGCTTTATGTGCAACGTATAGAACGGCTTACCATATGGCCGCAGGGTTACCAACCTGATTTTACTTTTTTACAGGGCAACTTAAACAGAAATCTGGCCATACAACATTTTTTACAGAAACATTGAAAAATCATAATTAGTGATATATGACTAAAGACTAGAGATGAGCGAACCTACTCGTTTAGGGCGATTTCCAATCGAGCATCTCTTTTTTCAAGTAACTGACTACTCAGGCGAAAAGATTCGGGGGGCGCCGGGGGTGAGCGGGGGGTTGCAAAGGGGAGTGGGGGGGAAGAGAGAGAGCTCCCCCCTGTTCCCCACTGCTACCCCCCGCTCCCCCGAATCTTTTCGCCCGGGTAGTCAGTTACTCAAAAAAAGCGGTGCTCCATTGCGAAATCGCCCTAAGGCCTCATGTCCATGGGGAAAATCAGGCCCGCTCCGGATTCTCCATGGAGAATCCGTAGCGGGTCCCTCCTGCCCCGCGGACATGAGGGCTGAAAATAAGAATAAATAAGAATAAACTTACCTCCCACCCGCTCCGGTTCTTCCCTTCGCCGCGGCGTCATCTTCTCTGCGTCGCGGCCGGATCTTCTTTCTTCGGCCAGGCGGATGCGCAGGGCATGTCGGTGACGTCGGTGACATGCCCCGCGCATGCGCCGGCCCAAAGAAAAAAGATCCGGCTGCGACGGAGAGAAGATGGCGCCACGGCGAAGGGAAGAACCGGAGCGGGTGAGTAAATTCCGATTTTTGTCTCCCGCGGATCCGGACGGCTTCCATAGGCTTCAATAGAAGCCCGCGGGAGCCGTCCCCGCAGGAGACCCGCATGAAAATGGAGCATGTCCAGATTTTTTCATGCTCCATTTTTAAAAAAATACCTTTTATTGACCATCCGCGGGTATTTATCTACCCGCGGGTGGTCAATGCATCCCTATGGGATGCGGATCCGCGAGCAGGAGAAGAGTTATAATCCGCTGCGGATTTTAATTCTTCTTTTGCCCGTGGACATGAGGCCTAAATGAGTAGGTTCGCTCATCCCTACTAAAGACCAGTGTAGTGGTATAAACACGCTACTTTACTGTGAGCTGCACAATGATGAGAACTACAATCATATTTTAGGTCCAAGCTCTGCCAGCTTCAAACTAAATCACGGACGCACCAATTTTTTTATGGATAGTGGAAAATGGCCATTTTTAATTTGAGGTTGCTCGGACAGGCTTCAATGTATCTACCAAAACTAAATCATCGTAGTAAACTTGCTGTGCTTTAAAAAGACGCCGGCCGGTCTGCCGCAGCCGATATGGCAAGGATTCGGTTAATAGAGTTTTTGCTAAAATTCAGTGTTTAATTTGGAAATCCTCATTATAAAAAGGTCCCTCAAATAAACCTCTGAGTTGGACTGTAGATCTTAATTCATTCTGCGCTCGACTTCAATTATTCCCAACTCTGAAATAATATTAGACAACAGAACCCAATTAGCATATCAGAGCTTTGATATTGAAATTAATGGTAAAGCCGGCATTGATGTAGCAAGCTGATTTAATATACCGCATGAACTCATGAACTAACGTTCTTTGTTTGTTGCCAGGCTGAGATTTGCACACGGGGGGATCCAGGACACATAGAAGTCTATGGACCAGGAAGGCAGTAAGAAGGTGCTGATTGGCGCTGCGGTCCAATTATTCTGGAAATAAGGGGGATATTTAATAACCTTTTTTGAAATGAGGTCTACATGTTCTGGAGTGTGCATGCCACTTATTAGAGTCCTGACCAAGGAGCTAGTACACGTAGCCCTCCTTACGCTAAAGGTTATTAAATACCCCCCTCATTTCCAGTATAATTGGACAGCAGCGCCAATCTTCACCCTTTTACTGCCTTCCCGCTTCATTCCTCTCGGACTTGGCTTCCAGTGACTCCGAGGTGCAAAGGCTTCAGCCGTCCTACCTTCTACATACTGGCTAATAGCTCTTCTTTTATTCCTTCCTTGGGTTACCTTCCCATGGTAGCGCTGTTTGTATTTTTTACAGTTCCCACATAGAAGTCTATGTCTCTGATTACTTCCTATACACTCTTTGAACTAGTAAAAAAGTTACAGATAGAAGTTAAACGCGTTCATTCACACTAGTTATATGAAAAAGGAATGCGCTATGTTCCTCCACTCACCATAATCCCTCCCTTGGTTCTACCTGTGGACTCGAGCTGGCTGGACGTACGTTGTTTAGAGACAAGTTAGGTGAAACTTTATATTTATGGCATTGGTTTTTTGTTAATTCATTATCAATACAATGTGACGAATGCTAAATATTTTTCATTGTCAGATCCAAAATACCAAATCCTCTTCAGAGAACGCAGAGTATTGTAGTTCATAAAATAATATGGTTACTATTAACTTATTATAACTATTCTGTATAAAAGATCAATCATTGTACAGAAGAACCGCCGTCAACTCTTGTGTTACTTCTATTAAATCATAGATTGTAAGCTCTTACAGGCAGGACTCTCACTCCTATCATCCCTGCAGGCAGGACCCTCACTCCTATCACTCTTATAAGCAGGACCCTCACTCCTATCATTCCTGCAGGCAGGACCCTCACTCGTATCACTCTTACAGGCAGGACCCTCACTCCTATCACTCTTATAAGCAGGACCCTCACTCCTATCATTCCTGCAGGCAGGACCCTCACTCCTATCACTCTTACAGGCAGGACCCTCACTCCTATCACTCTTATAAGCAGGACCCTCACTCCTATCATTCCTGCAGGCAGGACCCTCACTCGTATCACTCTTGCAGGCTGGACGTTCACTCCTATCACTCTTGCAGGCAGGACCCTCACTCCTATCACTCTTGCAGGCAGGACCCTCACTCCTATCACTCCTGCAGGCAGGACCCTCACTCCTATCAATCTTGAAGGCTGGAACCTCAATCCTATCACTCTTGCAGGCAGGACCCTCACTCCTATCACTCTTGCAGGCAGGACCCTCACTCCTATCACTCTTACAGGCAGGCCCCTCACTCCTATCACTTTTGCAGGCAGGCCCCTCACTCCTATCACTCTTATAGGCAGGGCCCTCACTCCTATCCCTCTTGCAGGAAGAACCCCCACTCCTATCACTTTTACAGGCTGGACGTTCACTCCTATCGCTCTTGCAGGCAGGACCCTCACTCCTATCACTCTTGCAGGCAGAGCCTCACTCCTATCACTCCTGCAGGCAGGACCCTCACTCCTATCATTCCTGCAGGCAAGACACTCACTCCTATCACTCTTGCAGGCAGGACCCTCACTCCTATCACTCCTGTAGACAGCACCCTCACTCCTATCACTCTTGCAGGCAGGCCCCTCACTCCTATCACTCTTATGAGCAGGACCCTCACTCCTATCACTCTTACAGGCAGGACCCTCACTCCTATCACTCTTGCAGGCAGGACCCTCACTCCTATCACTCTTGCAGGCAGGACCCTCACTCCTATCACGCTTATAGGCAGGACCCTCGCTCCTATCACTCCTGCAGGCAGGACCCTCACTCCTATCAATCTTGAAGGCTGGACCCTCACTCCTATCACTCTTGCAGGCAGGACCCTCACTCCTATCACTCCTGTAGGCAGGACCCTCACTCCTATCACTCTTGCAGGCAGGACCCTCACTCCTATCACTCTTGCAGGCAGGACCCCCACTCCTATCACTCTTGCAGGCAGGCCCCTCACTCCTATCACTCTTATAGGCAGGACCCTCACTCCTATCACTCGTGCAGGAAGAACCCCCACTCCTATCACTTTTACAGGCTGGACGTTCACTCCTATCACTCTTGCAGGCAGGACCCTTACTCCTATCACTTTTGCAGGCAGAGCCTCACTCCTATCACTCCTGCAGGCAGGACCCTCACTCCTGCAGGCAGGACCCTCACTCCTATCACTCCTGTAGTCAGGACCCTCACTCATCACTCTTGCAGGCAGGACCCTCACTCCTATCAATCTTGAAGGCTGGAACCTCAATCCTATCACTCTTGCAGGCAGGACCCTCACTGCTATCACTCTTGCAGGCAGGACCCTCACTCCTATCACTCCTGCAGGCAGGACCCTCACTCCTATCACTCCTGCAGGCAGGACCCTCACTCCTATCACTCTTGCAGGCAGGACCCTCACTGCTATCACTCTTGCAGGCAGGACCCTCACTCCTATCACTCTTGCAGGCAGGACCCTCACTCCTCTCACTCTTGCAGACAGGACCCTCACTCCTATTACTTTTACAGGCTGGACGTTCACTCCTATCACTCTTGCAGGCCAGACCCTCACTCCTATCACTTTTGCAGGCAGGACCCTCACTCTTATCACTCTTGCAGGCAGGACCCTCACTCCTATTGCTCTTGCAGGCAGGACCCTCACTCCTATCACTTTTACAGGCAGGACCTTCACTCCTCTCACTCTTGCAGGCAGGACCCTCACTCCTATCACTCTGACAGACAGGACCATCACTCCTAACATTCTCAAAAGCTGGAACCTCACTCCTATTACTCTTGTAGGCATTGCCCACTCTCCTATCACACTTGCATACAGCAACCTCACTCCTATTGCTCTTGCAGGCAGGAACATCACTCCTATATTTAAAATTGCCTGTTAGACAAAAGATAATGGCTACAGTATAAACTAAATACTCCCTGATTTGTATAGTGCTGCAGAATACGTTGGTGCTATATAAAGATTATTATTAGTAAAACCCTTGTTAATCAGGGGAGTCGGGAGTAGGGAGTAACTTAGTATGTTAGGCTAATTAAAGACCATGTCCCTCTACAGTAGTTCAGCCTTTTTCCACACCCCTTGCTGATCCAGAGGAAGACAAAATACCACAATGAGGTAGAAGCCAAATTTACCCCATTTTGGGTGGAAAAATTCCTTCCCAACTCTATAATGGCAGTCAGAATAATCCCTGGATCAACATTTTGAAAGTTCCCACCAGACTCCAAGACCCGATAGTTGCATGTGTAGGCAGCACTCCAGACAGCGGAATAATGTAGTCAACAGACCTTTATTTCAGCTCATGGCATGAGCCCAGCAGCAACGTTTTGACCCTGAGGGTCTTTGTCAAACTTGACAAACTTGCTTTCTTCTAGACGTAGCGGATACCCTCTTGTTACCGTCGCAGTCCTGGGTGTAAACAGATCATGGGAGAGATCCTTGTGTCGTCCCCTCATGTATTTATACGTAGTTATTTGGTCGCCCCTTAGCCGTCTTTTTCCTAGAGTAAATAATCCCAGTTTTGGTGCCTCTCTGGGTATTCCAGTCCCTTCATTCCATGTATTAGTTTAGTTGCCCTTCTTTGAACCCCCTCCAGTACTGTAATATCCTTCCTGAGCACCGGTGTCCAGAACTGTGCGCAGTATTCCATGTGGGGCCTGACAATGTTCTCATCCCTCGCCCCTATGCCTCTTTTAATGCACCCTAAGCATTTTTTTAATGCTGCGTTAACGCATTTTTTTTTACACGAATGTCACTGGAACTTTCTAATATTAAAAAATGCATCACCTGTTTGTGGTTTGCAATTTTTGTGCGATGCGTTTTTAACATTAAAAAGTGCCATTGATATTTGCGTAAAAAAACGCAGCATTAAAAAAAGTGTGTGGGAGCGCTAAAACTTTATTAGCTTTTGCAGCAGCTGACTGGCATTGGTTACTCCAGTTTAGTCTACAATCCACTAGTACCCCCAGGTCCTTTTCCATATCACTTTTCCCTAGCAGTACCCCATTTAGTGTATATTGGTGACATCCGTTTCTCCTGCCCATGTCATAACCTTACATTTGGTAATATTGAACTTTGTGATATAGAGACTGGCAGGTTGTCAGCCATTTTGTTGTGTGTGTCAGGCCTTAGACCTTTCTCAGCTTCTATTTGGTATCCAATATATAATCCTATTTCGCCCTGAAGCCTTTTGAATACTCGCATTTAGAAAGGCAATTGTCTGACATTCGCCTGGACAGGAGGGAATGAGCCCTTTAATTCTCCTGTCTCTACCTGTCTTTTTAGTTTAAAATTAGCATGAGGATACCAAATTGTGTGCCCATTTACTTATTAATGAAGTCTAAGGAAAATCATTCATCTAGGAGCTGGGTTCTCCAAGACATGCTGGCTTCAACATTCAAATTAGGTAAAAATCTTTTAATAAGGAATATTGGTTGTGTGAAGGTCCCAGCCCAATATGAATTATATTTTCAGAATTGGGCAGGCCAGCTGAACAAAACGTATCAAAACTCATTGGGGTATAGGGCCCAGAACACCCCTAAATGGAGTACTCGTGTAGGTGGTTGTAATTTATGGGTCACGATTTATATTATTGAATAGATAAAATCATAACCGGCAATATGCAGGCATATATTTCTGTTTGGATTATCTCCTGTGAAGATATGGCCGAAGTGGGGAATTATGGTTTTTCACAGGTACATACACATTTACCCCTACCTTCTCTGAATGACCTCAGAGGGGGTGCGGGGAGGCGTGTTCTGGGGAAACTGGAGTTTAGAGAGAGCCAGTTGTCAGACCTTCGGAGATACGACACAACGTATGTCATTTGCTTCCTGTGACTCTGTACAATCAGAACCTTGGCTGAACATCCCCAATCTATTATCTTTACTTTATTTTCTCTTTCTTTTATTTGAAATACTGTCTGTTGTATATAGCTGTAAACCTTATCTCCACTAACATCTTTTTCTGTATATTTTTGTATATATCAATATTTAGCACTGCTAGTCTTTTTTAGAATAAATCTGCAGTTTATTAGTCAAACCTTTTCAGTTTTAAAATGATCCATGACTCCGAAGATTGCGATAATAATTCATAAGTGTGGGTTCAGCTTACCTGAGAAATAAAAGCTGGTGGTGGCAGCGAGTGTGTGTGTGGGTATTGCAGAGTGCTGGAGGTGTTAGACTAGATCAGGTGGTGATTTGAGCTTTGGTTTTGCATGTGTGCAGAAGCCTGGGAAAGCTGGGTACAAATCCGACTGTATTCCAACAACTGCGCACTTGCAATTCCGCTAGAATGATTGATCGAGGCTCTGCCGTGACAGGTGTTCGCAGTGGTGAGAGTGCTCGGAATAGTCATTGAATCTAAATTGGTGATAGAGGCGGGATCAATCGGGGTCTCCCCATCTCTTCCATCCATGACAAACTTCATTTGCCATTTTTCTCCCCAAGCTCCCAGCTTATCTCGGTCTGTTTGTAGCCGCAGATTGTCCTCCATTGTATTAATTATTTTGTGTCCTCTGCAAATCTTGATATTTTACTGTGCAGCCGCTCTATCAGGTCGTTAATAAATATATTGAACAAAATGGGGCCTAATACTGAACCCTGTGGCCCCCCCACTGGTGATGGGGGCCCAATCAGAGTACAAACCATTTATTACCCCCCTCTGCTTTCTATCTCTGAGCCAGTTCTTTACCCAGAAACACAAGTTCTCGCCCAGACCAAGCTGTCTCATTTTATACATCAGCCTATTATGTGGCACAGTGTCAAATGCTTTAGAGAAATCCAGATACATGAGATCAATAGACTCTCCCAGGTCCAGCCTAGAACTTACTTCATCATAGAAGCTGATCAGATTGGTATGATTGACCCCTCATGAACTGATGCTCATGAGGAGTTTTTCCGTTGTTTTCCTTGAGGTATTCTAGGATGGCGTCTCTCAGAAACCCCTGGAATATTTTTCCAGTTATTGAAGTGAGACTTACTGGCCTGTAGTTACCAGGCCCTCTTTTGGACCCCTTTTTGTATATTGGAACCACACTGGCAGTGTGCCAATCCAGTGGTACAACTTTGATCTCAATGGAGTCCTTAAATATAAGAAGTAGCGGCCTGACTATAATGTCACTTAGTTCCCATAGAGATGAGTGAAACTATGTAAAACAAACAATTAAAAGAAAGACTGTGCTTCAATAGATTGTAGAGGCAGTAAAATCAAGGGAGTAAAAAGACTCTCCTGGTGTGAGGGACGTGACTTCCTGGTAGACTGTCACACCCGTGGTCCTTGTAGACATATAAAAAGACACGACACCTCATCAATGAGGCATCCGCAAAGGAGAGCGCAAGAGGCATGGCCTAAGAAGCTTCTAAGAGTCTCCGTCATAACAATAAACAAATAGCAGAAAATAAAGTGCAATGCTCAAAGGGCCCCTCAGTCATGGCTTATACAGATAGACTTAGTCAGGAGCTCCTGGCTAAGAAACATGTGAAGTCTACCATTTTGAGCCAAGACTGACAGACTCTTCAACTGCTGGATTTTATTTTCTGCTATTTAGTGAAACTATGTAAGCACACTTCACAAGTTTTCTTATTGGCAGGAAAACTTCCTATCCCAGGCCCAGAGTTTCCCCATATAAGCCAATACAATACAGATTCCTATTTAAAGCGATTCTCCAGTCCCAAACAAACTAAGATGGTTGTACCACTTCTCTGACTACTTCATGCATGCTATGCATTGGTAGACTAAGACACTGCTATGATGGGCCACCGCCGTTCATGTGAGCAGAGCCAGCCAATCAGAGCAGCGTGTACAGCATTAGACTACCGATGTATACTAATACACAGTGTGAATGAGGTATTCGAGAAGCCCTATGGCCTTCTTAGGTTGTCCAGGATTGAAAGATTACTTTTAGGGCTTCTTCAGATGATGTGTAAATACACTCGCCGCTATGGAGCATATTTGCGCATGCACCAGTCCAAAGTCTTTTTTTTCCTGTTTAAACTTTGCACGGACAAAAAAAGCAGAAAGATAGGGCCGGACCTTTTTTTTCTTGCTTGATAAAAACTACGTGTGAGAAACATAGGGCAAGTAGTAATATCATGTGAGAATCATACTAGTGAAAATGAAACTATTGAAATCAATGATTTCATTTCATCACATTTTGCAGGCATGACTTTCAAGGGAAAACATCCCACTGTAGTGACAAAAGTCATTGGCAGAGCTGAGCCTGGTCTGCTAAGACCCTGCAGCTGTGCCGTGGTAGGGGGCATCCAGTTATCACATAATTGCCAGGTTGAATTGTGGAAATGACCCTTCCACTTTCTTTCTCCACAACATTGCGCTTGCCTGTAAAGTAGAAAGCAGTAGAGGTTAAAAAACTGTTCTCCTCTGGGTCCTCGGCTATCACTGACAATCGAGGACCCCTGCACCGGGATTAAAGCCCGGGACCAGGCGCCGTAAATTTACTGAGCTCGATCCTTAAGGGGTTAAACAGCCTCTGCTGCTGAGAACTGAGTAATCAGATATTGCTGCCCCCAGTTGGTTTGGGAAAGGGGCCCGTGGCAATTTGCTGCTCAGTCGGATGGATGGCTTCTATTAAAGAAGTTTAAATACGCCGTAAAGAGCCTATTTATGCCAATTTTTTAAGCATAAATACTTTGAGTTACTTCAGCGTGAATACACAGCCCCCCCCGTCCCCCGTCCCCGTCCCCATCATTTACCCGGGTCACATATACAGGTAGCCATGAATAGGATGGGCAATATTTGCTACAGAAATCTGATATAGTTCAAGTCTGAAGGTGAAGAAGAAAGTTGCAGTTTAATGGGTTGTATCAGGTGACACTGCGTGCCGACGGTCAGGTTACTCATGCGCAGCAGAAGAATGACGTCGTTAGTTGTTTATTTCATATCTATGGCCATTATATATTCGCATCGAACATTTTTATTTTCTGCTACTTTGTATTCCGATGGGGATAATGGATTCTAGATTGTCTCACAGCATTGATATAATGGCATTTAAGCTGATGGACACTTTGGTGCCCGGCTCCATAGATGTTGATAATGCTGTTGATCAGATCTGTAACATCGGAGCTAATATTTGAGTTACGGTACCTTCACACCATACGCCTGTCGGGTACATTAGTGCGAGAACATTTACACAGGCCTTCAAACAACGGAGGCGGAGAGCACCGGAGATCTCTCCCGGCCGCCCACCTCCATCCACTGCCAATAGGTGGTTGCTCAGAGATTGAGCGACTCCTGTTTACGCTGCGTGAGAAGTCGCTGACTAGCCATTCCATTGTAGTTCACTGAAATGGAACGCCTAGTGACTACTGCGCGACTTCTCACTCAGTGCCCTGTTGGAGCTGTGTGTATGTGGACAACAGTTTCCCAAATCACTCATTTGAGCGATTATTCTGGCGACTATCGGCTCGTGTACCTTTAAAAAGACTGACAAAGTTGTACAAATATAGGAGATCTCCACAGGCTACAGACAGACATATACAGGAGGTGGACAAAAATATGGAAACACCGTACAAAACGCATGCCTTTAGTTACATGGGATTATAAATCATATTGCAATAAAACATGTAGAGACTGATTTTAAGTGGAGGTAATATGACAGATGTTGTTGGGCAGAAGTGAACATCTGCCCGAGCAACAAGGTTCCATTGGTCAGGGGCTTGAGCCACTCATCTGCTGTTACCAGCAGGCTCCAAAAGCACCCAGAGCAGGGCAAGAGGTGAAGTAAACACAAATATGGCGGGAAAGTTCTCAGCCCAGCAGGGGTCCAAAGGGCAGCTCAGTGCTAATGATTAAAATCCCATGCATTTCATATGGTGTTTCCATATTTTTGTCCACCCCCTGTAGTTCTGCTCATTGATGATGCATGCGTGATAAAATAAAATATTCAGTTTACTATGCCTTGAAGGAAGTCTGCACCTGACTTTCCCATAATAACTGTATTATAAGATGGGCCACATGTGGATGCAGATAACAGTACCTTTGCTTTTTTCATTAAAAGCTCCTACCCCGAGACATACTTGTTTCTGCACCTCGCACATGGTATGCTATTGGCAGGTGAACTGCCCGACGGGTGGGTTACCTTCTTCTGTGGTCCAGGCTCTCCACCATCTCTTTAGCCTGTGCACATTCATGCATGGACAGTGACTTACTTGCCATCATGGTTGTCATAACTGACTAGGTTCCTCTAGTGTGGTGCAGACACAGACCGGCTGGAACACACTGTATATCCGTCAGCCTTAGCTGAGATGCCCATCAGGGCTGCGGTGGGTGCGTTCAGACTAAAGAGGGGGCAGAACCTCGACCACAGGAGAAGCTGACCCACCCATCAGATGGTTCATGTGTTATTAGGGAAGCACAGCAACACATCTCGCCATTCAGGGTCTCTGGAAAGTACATACAATTATTTTAAAGTTTGCATATACTGTATGGCTAGAAGTACTGAGTGCTTGATGTTCAAAGGGGCTGCTGTAAACTATATGTGATCTACTCATTTCCAGGAAGTAGCAGATTATAAGGAATATGTGTCCTTCTATTAAGGTTCCTTTCATCCAGGAACGGCAAATTTCTACTTTATCAGGTGAAAGTCTGAGATTCCAACTAGCACTGGATTCCATAGACTTCATCCGGATTAAAGGGGTTGTCCGCGCTCCACTGCTTTTTACAGTTTTATTTAGTTACAGAATAGGAAATCATACAACTTGCTAATATACATGGATTCCAAATGCTGTTCACATCCTTTTCTTATACAAATGCAGTGGCCCCTATCTGTACAGTAGAATGGTACAACCCATGGACAGATCTGTTCATAGTAAGGGCAGTTAGTCATGTGACCCCTGGTGTCCAATTCACACTGAGCAGGTATCTAATAGGCGAATAGTAGATCACTGAGCAGCAGAACTCACACAGTACCTGCAGCGGCATCAGTCTGTCAGTCTGTGCAGAAGCAGCTCTTATATCCCCCTCCTCGTCTCCTCTGCTGGTTTTCTTGACTTTATTAACAACATGAGGACTTCATACGGAGACAGTTGTGTTTTTCTGAGCAGCTAATTTAATTAACAACAGCTGTTAAAGAAAACAGACAACTGTCTCCAGAAAACCAGCAGAGGAGACGGAGAGGAGAATATAAGGGCTGCTTCTGCACAGACTGACAGACTGATGACGCTGCAGGTAGCGATACTGTGCGAGTTCTGCTGCTCAGCGATCTACTATTCAGTTTGAGTTGAACACCGGGGGTCACATGACTGGCGGCCATTACTATGAACAGATCTGTCCATGGGCTATACCATTCTACTGTGCAGGTAGGAACCACTGCACTGGGATAAGAAAAGGATGTGAGCAGAATTCTAAATACGTGTATATTAAAAAGTTGTACGATTTCCTATTATGTAACTAAATAAAAACTGTAAAAGGCCACAAAGAGTGGACATCCCCTTTAAGTGTGATGCTGAGAAGCGCTGGCTGCACCTAGACTAGTGATATCACTAGCGGCTCAGATCAGTGAAAAGGTTAACAGGGACACAATCCTCTTACCGCACTGAACATGTGCGTGTGTGGGGGTGGAGACAAGTGACAGCAGATTGTTTATCTGCCGCAACAAATCACAATGACAGATGTAATCTTTCCCCAGCAGCACTCAGCCATTGTGTTGCCATTTGGCCTAAATTTCTTCCTAGTCAACAATTCAAAGGTCCAAAACAAAAGCCCCGGAGTTACAATACATGAGATGTTACAATGTACAGCCCAGAGCCGGAGGGTTACCATAGACGGGCACTGGAAACGGTCACACTGTATTGTCCTGTACAGCGCCAAAACAAGAACAGGTCACATGGATCCCTAGGCTGCAAAAACACCCCGGTCCACAAAGTTCAGCTCTTTTTTTCCCATGCGTTATATTGACTATGTTGCATTTGATAAATCATTCTTTATATTACGTTTATGAAATATAGGTCAAGGAGTGCTGGGAAACTAAGTCCAAAAGTTACAAAGCCGCAGGCAGGAACATATGTTTCTGATGCGGTAAGTGTAAAGTCCAGCGGTTACTAACAGTAAGAATACTCATCACTTCACACTATTCAATATTATTCTATTACTTGGTTCTATAATAAACAAATATTCAGATCATACTAAATGTATCTTATTATATGTGGCAACAAACCCTATCAAAATACAAGTGACCTTGACAACTGTTTTATAAATGAACCAAGATATGTAGATAGGTGGGATGGATGGATGGATGGATGCTACATCTGTCTATCTACCTAATCTATGGATTGAACAAGTCCACTTTCACTATATCATTTCTTTTTATATATGTGATGATATTGGGAACATCTCAGAAAAGCCCAGGTAATGCAGACATGCAAGAAGCGGATCCTGGGATATTCCTGGCTTTGCAGTTCTGCAGCTCCTCGACCTTGTGAAACTGCTTCCTCTTCTATCTGCACTCCCACTCCCTCCCACCATTGCTACTAGTGCAGCCTTGCAATATATTCCCCTATCCCCTCATGCTGCTGCATTGCATGTAACCCTTGAGTGCCTAGAGAGCTGCACACATAGACACTCCCTCCCCCCTCCACATTACACTATGCTGACAGCAGAAGGGCTGCAAGCTGTTAACTGGAACAATCAAAGGCTTACAAAGAACCCATTCCATCCTTTCCACATGCATCTAACAGGGGATTCCGTGCCGTACTGATGAATCCCAATGAATCCTAATGAGCCCCAATCCCCTCGTACTGTACATGAGGCCTGCATGGCACTGGCCTCAGGGAGATGCTGCTCTGCATAGTGAGAAGACAGCAGGGCTCTCGCTGTTTGATGCAGGCTAAGTTGCTGGTCATTGGTGTCACAGGTATGTCTGTAAGCGCTTACCTTTTCTTGAGCCCTGCTGAGCCTTTTCTGGACGTTTTTAGCAAAGACGCCTGTTTTCATATCAGCCATGGCTGCTGGTCCAGGGAGCCAAGTGAGAGGAATCAGATGGAGCCTGGAGGCTGAGAGAGAATGAGAAGGGAGGGGAGCGAAGAGGAGGAGCCCTTCAATGTGCAAAGGAGAGCGATGGGATGAAAAAGATAGAACAGCAAGAGCTAGCACAAGAAAACACCATCATGCAGTGAAGTATTGGATTCCTATATCATCGTATTCGGTGATGGTGGTTGAGCAAGGGGATACAATGTATCTATAGCTTTATGTATCTACGGTAACACAAGAACAGCAGCGCTGCGGATGGTGCAAACTTGACATTTAACACATTATAACTTAAGTACTGCTGTAAATTGTGTTATCACAATGCACCAGTCATGTTAAGGATTGCTACTTCTGTGCCTTACTAGAGGTCAGTGGTCAGACCTTGGTCTGAAGTCACATGCTTGTAAACCATCCTGGCATGGGACTGAAGCGTGGCACTGGATGTGAATGCATGAAGCCGCTTCCTGGAGTGTAACACCTTTTATTTGTTATGCATCTAATCCAGATCTATGTATCTATCTTATAAAGAGAGGCGGCACTCCACAAGGCTCAGGGTAAGAGCCGGATCCATTACTGCCCCATTTGTACATCATTCCTGCCCTAGGAGGCTGAAGCCTTGTACAGGCATGGGAGAGTAGGGTAGCCAGCCTTCTGGAATGAT
Organism: Eleutherodactylus coqui; assembly: GCF_035609145.1. Taxonomy (NCBI): domain Eukaryota; kingdom Metazoa; phylum Chordata; class Amphibia; order Anura; family Eleutherodactylidae; genus Eleutherodactylus; species Eleutherodactylus coqui. Next base: position 33,507,728 of record NC_089848.1, on the reverse strand, counting down.
GACCTATATTTCACATAACAAGAGGCAATGGAGTCAAGGTCCAGTAGTTTGCAACCTCTTGCTGGGGACACAATGCGGCTTTCTCACAGATTTTAGCCAATGTTATCTAATTATTACACTGGGTACATTATGAACATACACTCATTGTCAAAGAAAATCCCTCCCCTAAAAGTTGTCAGAGTGGAATAAAACTTTCTCTGTGTGATTGTAATGTTGATATGTGATTACAATATCAGAGCAAAAGGATCACATTGTGGAGTACTGACCTCTTGTAGGGAGGCTCTAGTACCCTGTTGTACCACCTTTAGCTTGGATACAAAATGTGATATGGGCAGGCATGGAGGCTCTAGTACCCTGTTGTACCACCTCTAGCTTGGATACAAAATGTGATACAGGTGGACATGGAGGCTCTAGCACCCTGTTGTACCACCTCTAGCTTGGATACAAGATGTGATATGGGCAGACATGGAGGCTCTAGTACCCTGTTGTACCGCCTCTAGTTTGGCTACAAGATGTGATACGAGCATAGAGGCTTTAATACCATGCTAAACTGCCTCTAGCTTAGATACAAAATATGATACAGCAGGCATAAAGGCTCTAGTACCCTGTTGTACCGCCTCTAGCTTGGATGCAAGATGTGATACAGGTGGGCATGGAGGCTCTAGTACCCTGTTGTACCACCTCTAGCTTGGATACAAGATGTGATACAGGCGGGCATGGAGGCATACAGGTTCTGTATGGTATCCTGCGGCATATTGTTTCACATTTGCTGTAACTGAGCCTCTAGATGGTGCAAATCTGTAGGCTGTTGGGGTTGGCTTCCCGGATGGTCCCATACATGTTCTGTTGGTGATAAATCTGGCAAATGAGCAGCCAGGGACAATGCGACGATGTTGTGGGGGCTTCCTGTGACCCCTTTGTGTGTGCACCCAACCATTATCATGTTGGAAAATGCCTCTTTGAACCCGCTATGAGAAGAACACGTGGCTGCAGGATGTCCTGAACATATCGCTGAGCTGTCATTGTTACGGCACTCTGACCCCCGAGCGCCAGGTGGGGTGCCCTGAACTTACCACACCCCACTGTCCCTGCCTACTTGCCTCGATCTGGCTAACCCCAGACGGACAACTGGACGGCGGTCCCTACCCTGGCTAGGGACCTGGTGACTGCACTAGATGTACCTAACTAACGGGGGACAGAGTACCGACAAGGAAAGGCAGATGGAGTGACCAAACAGAAAATACTGAGCACAAGGCAAAGCTGGAAAAGGAAGCTGATGAGCAAACTAGGGTACTGACTGAGAGAACTGCAGACAAGACTAACTAGGAGCTGACAGAACCAATAACTGGCGGTGAGCTCAGGTCACTGCCAGCATTATGACTACAGGCCTCCGCCCAGGGGTGGAGGAGGGAAGAGCCAACTCCCCCACTACTGCACAAGAGAGGCGGAGTGCGGCCGACACCCTACAGGCGGACACCACCACGCCGCCGCCCACCGGCCACCCGCCGTTGCCGGGGAGGCCCTGACGTCAGAGCTCCAGGACGCCGGAGCCAAAGCCGGAGCGGCGCGCGCTGACCGGGGGACCCCGTGCCGCCCTGCACGGTAACAGTCATTGTCCCTCGTACCACTACTTGTGTGACCAACTGTCATCACACCAACAGTGGGGGCAGGATTAAGGCGCTCACCCCTAGGTCTCCAGAAATGAATGCTAAAGACAACCCAGTTTCTGTAGCATCCAATTTCATAATTCACAACATCACCGCAAAGGGAGACGAAAATGGGTGGATGTCAATGGCAAAATACGTAATTGTGCTTGTCAGATGACCAGACCATCCTCTCTACTGGTGGTCTAAAGGGGGTGTCCTGAGCCCAGTGGCCTTGTGTGCCTTCATGCATCCACTCATCCCAACACCTCCCAACTGTCGGGTCAGAACGGCCCAGGGGGTAGCAATTCATTGATAAGATCATCCAGCTTCTCACATCCCAATAATGCGCCCCTCTTAGGCTCTAGTATTGGGGTGAAACCTCTTCTCTGTGTCGTAGAGTCGTCTAGTGGTCAACAAGCTCCACACAAGAGGAAGAAGAGGTCACTACACACAAGGAGCCTCCGAGAGCCTCTTATAGGCCGGGGGGGGGACCACTGCTAGGGCCTCCGGTGACGACACTGTTCATCTAATCCCCACAACTCTCATCATTTACAGATCTGCTGGAGATGGAACTGCAGGACGAGTATTGCAACAAAATGACAACTTCTTTTAGGGGAGAGATTGTTTTTTGACACGGAGTGTAGAAGACTGCATATCTAAGATGTATGCAGCTGTCCAAGGTGCTGAACTGGATGATTCAAGAAGATTCAATAAGCAGCCTGCAGTCTCCAATTTATATTCAGGAAAGGAAGCTGATACACTCGCTGCTTACTGATCTGTAATAGACATCTCACACATATGATTTGCACTGCATATAGCTCGCATTAGCCAATACACATTGAGTTGTGAAAAGATAAAAAGGAGTGTATGGAAAGCGCCTATAAGAGCAATAATCTGTTCTAACCTAATGTGGGCCCCTGGACGCTAGGGGTCTCCAGGTGCCTCACCTGTAATCCTTTAGTAAAAGTCCAATTGGTCTGATCCCAGGCTATTTGCAACCACTTTGGTTAAGGGGAGAGCTGCAGGAATACTGGGGAACCTCTGGATAGAGCATCAATTCCCAGTGTATAAAATGAAAGACAAAGCAAATTGAAAGAGAACCCTGCGCTCCCAGGATGACCGTGACAAAGTTAAGAAACTATGTTGCCAAGTGCACCATGTAGATACTTGTGACACTTACTTTGAAGGAGGGGGATATGTGTCACAGAAGGCCCCTCCTGATAGTGATATCTCATGCAGGTTCCGCCGTACTGATGAAGTCCTCTGACCAGAGTGTAGTTATAGGGTACTCTTTAATGTCAAGAAGCTGGCAAGGTGCTTCGGTGTGTGCAGGCACCTTTTTCAAGCCATAGGTGCCTGTGCGCAGGTGAGTGTCACAAGTATCCACATGGTGCACTTGGCAATATAGTTTCTTAACTTTGTCACAGTCATCCTGGGAGTGCAGGCTTCTCTTTCAGTTTGCTTTATCGTTACATTGACTTGTGAGACACTTATTCTGTGTATGGTAAAAGTGAAGCTTATATGAATAGCTGATGAAATTATTGACATGTATTTAAGAATCTCTGGGGATTATGAGGCAGCGGGATCCGGATATGAATGTGGAACCAGGGATTTTTCCTGGATATCTTGTCATTAAGCACCTTACAGGACACTACAGTGAGCGTCTGCCAAGATTTTACTGGCTGATAACAGGAAACAATTGGCAATAGTCAACTTATTAGCATATATTGGTGGGCACCTTGCTTCACTCAATAGGAGAGCTTTAAACTAGAACAATATGGGAAGGGAAGCGGAAGGCCAGGTAAAAATATACAGCTAATTATTATATTTGAGAATCTTGTTATTAGAAGTAGAAAGATAGAACGAAGGCAAAAAATTCAAAAAAAATTTAGAGCAAGAGACCCCGATCACAAACTAAAATGTTATTACACAAATGCACAGAGCATGGGAAACAAACAAGGAGAATTGGAGCTCCTAACACAGGAAGAGAAATATGATGTCATAGGCATCACGGAAACTTGGTGGAACGATACACATGATTGGTATACAAGGCTTGAAGGATACAACGTATTTATAAGAAACAGACCTAATAAAAGGGGAGGAGGTGTTGCGTTGTATGTCAGGAAAACATTCATCTCCACAGAGATTCAAGCTTCAGAGCTGGGAGTTCTGTAGAAACTGTTTGGGTAAGAATTAGAGATGAGCAAGCACACTCATCCGAGCTTGATGCTTGTTCAAGTATTTGGCTACTCAAGATGCTCGCTACTCGAGACGAACACCACACGGTACTCGAGTCAGTTTCATTTCCCCTCCCCCCATGTTTAGTGCCATTTTTTAGGCACTAAACATGCAGGGAAGGCATTACCACTTCCTGCTGTGACGTGCCAGCCCTGTGCACATCTACAGTAGTGAGTGGCTGGCGGAATCAGGTGACTGCCGAGTACTTAAACTGGTGCCGCCCGCGGCTCGCCTCAGACACATGCTGGCAGAGGTTAGTGAAAGAGCTGCAGCTGAGATAGGGAAAGTGTTAGAGTAGGATCCTGTCTTTAATAACCCCAACGGTCCTCTTCATTGTGTGCATTACTTTTTTGACTGGCTGGGAGCAGTAGTGCACCTATTTTTTTCAAGCATCTAGGCCTGTGCAGAGCATCTCACATAGCCCATTCCCTGTGTGCGGTGAAGTAGCCGTAATTCTCATCACTATCCACTGGGTTAATTTTTTCTGGGGCAGTGCAGAGCACCTCACATCTCCCATTCCCTGTGTGCGGTGAACAAGCCGTAGGTAGTTCCCATTGCTAAACAGTCCATAAATTTTGGGGGGCTGTGAAGAGTATCTCACATCTCCCATTCGCTGTGTGCGGTGAAGTAGCCGTAGTTCTCATCACTAAACAGTCGGTTATTTTTTTCTAGGGGAAGTGCAGAGCATCTCACATCTCCCATCCCCTGTGTGCGGTGAAATAGACGGAGTTCTCATCGCTAAACAATCGGTTAATTTTTTCTGGGGCTGTGCAGAGCATCTCACATCTCCCATTCCCTGTGTGGGGTGAAGTAGCCCCAGTTATCAGCACTATCCACTGGGTAATTGTTTTCTGCCCCTGTGCAGAGTATCTCACGTCTACCATTCTCTGTGTGCGGTGAAGTAGCTGCAGTTATCAGCACTATCCACTGGGTTACTTTTTTCTGCTACTCCATACAGCCTCTCTTATCTACAAGTCTCTGTGAGCGGTAAATGACTCCTAGGTATCAGCGCAAGACAGCGGTTTAATTTTTTTTCTCACAGCATAGAGCCTCTGGTATCTACAAGTCTCTGTGTGCAGTGAATTAGCCCCGGTTCACAGCGCTATACAGTGGGTTAATTTATTTGGGCCCTGCTCTATCCTTTATCCGACATGATGAGGAGTAGGGGTAGGGGTCGAGGACGCGGATGTGGGTGTCCAAGTGAGGGTGTGGGTAGAGGCCGAGGTCGTGGGCAGGGTGAATCCCAGGCGGCTGCTGAGGGATTAGGAGAGCACCACGTCTCTCCGCTCTACAACTTCAGACCTTCTCCGTGTGGCAGACCTTTATTACAAGCAGAGCAGTATGATCAGGTCTTGTCGTGGATCACAGATAATGCGTCCAGCAATGTATCTAACACCCAGTCTTCAACGCAGTCCTCTCCTACCGGGCTAGGGACTGCACCTCTGAATCCTCTGGCTGCTCTTTCTTCCTCCCAGCCTCATCACTCCAGAAAAAGGAGAGATTTTGAGCAGACAGGCTCCCAGGAACTGTTCTCGGGTCCCTGCCCTGAGTCGGAAAAAACGGTTCCTCACCCACCTGAGGAGTTTGTCAATGTCCAACATTTGGAAATTTCCTTGAGTCCGGGTGATGAGGCTGGGGACTTCCGGCAACTGTCTCAAGAGCTTTTTGTGGAAGAGGATGATGAGACACAGTTGTCTGTCAGTGAGGTTGCTGTAAGGGCAGTAAGTCCGAGGAAGAAGCGGACAGAGGATTCAGAGGGAGAGCTTCTGGACGATGAAGTGACTGACCCCACCTGGCTTGCTAAGCCTACTGAAGACAGGGCTTCAAAGGGGGAGGCAAGTGCAGCAGCAGGACAGGTTGAAAGAGGCAGTGGGGTGGTTAGAGGGAGAGGCAGGGCCAGAGAAAATAATCCCCCAACTGTTTCCCACAGCACCCCCTCGCGGCAAGCCTCCGTGCAGAGGGCTAGGTGTTCAAAGGTGTGGATGTTTTTTAGTGAGAGCGCGGACGACCAACGAACAGTGGTGTGCAACCTGTGCCGCACCAAGATCAGCCGTGGAGCCACCACTACCAGCTTCACCACCACCAGCATACACAGGCATATGATGGCCAAGCACCCTACAAGGTGGAACGAAGGCCATTCACCGCCTCTGGGTCACACCACTGCCTCTTACCCTGTGCCACAAACTGGCACACAGATCCAATCTCCCTCCCAGGACGCAGGCATGAGCCCCTCCCGGCCTGTACCCACACCCTAACCTCCACTACCTCCAGCAATGTCTCCCAGCACAGCGTTCAGCTGTCGCTAACACAAACGTTGGAGCGAAAGCGGAGATACGCCACCACCCACCTGCATGCATAATCTTTAAACGTGCACATTGCCAATTTACTCAGCCTGGAGATGCTGTCATACAGGCAAGTCGAAATGAAGGCTTTCAAAAACATGATGGCAGCAGCAGTCCCTCGGTACTCGGTCCCCAGTCGCCACTATTTTTTGCTGTGTGCCATCCCCGCCCTACACCAGCATGTCTCCCGCAACATAAACTGTGCCCTCACCAACGCAGTTACTGGGAAGGTCCACTTAACTACGGACACGTGGACAAGTGCTGGTGGGCAGGGACACTACATCTCCCTGATGGCACATTGCTACTCACACTGAGGATAGCGGGTCCTACCTCGGTGATGGTTTCTCTGTCGTATTATGCCTCCTCTTCCAACCCCCCCTCCTCCTCCTCCGCCACCTCCACCTCTCAATTAAGAAATGTGAGCACGTCGCCAGCAGTCAGGGAAGCGTCATTGGCTGCAGGATGTCCTGAACTTATTGCTGAGATGTTATTGTCCCTCGTACCACTACTAGGGGTGACCAACTGTTCTATGTGATGGCCCCTCCAGACCATAACACCAGCAGTGGGGGCAGTGTGCCATTCCACAATAAAATGATTGAGGCGCTTACCCCTTGGTCTCCAGACACAAACACGGATATCGCCCATGCCCAAACTAAACCTGGAATAGTCACTGAAGACAACCCAGTTCCATTCCATAGCAGTCCAGTTTCATTACATCCCCACTGCAAACAGAAATGATGGTGAATATCAAAGCTAGTACACATAATGAGCCTATGACAACAAATGCCATTCAGCCAGGTACCTGGTAATGGTTCAGACAAACACAGGGGCTGTAACAATGGTGCTTTGTGTCTCTGGATGGCGGATGATGGGCCAGCTGGAGCTGCTTGTCAGATGATCAGACGATCCTCTCTACTGGTGGTCTGTCGAGGGCATCCTGAGCCCAGTTGCCATTTTGTGCATGTCCTCATGCTTCCACTGGTCCCAACACCTCCTAACAGTCAGATCAGAATGGCCCAGGTGGTGGGCATTTTATTGATATGACCAACCATGCTTCTTGTATTCGAATAATGTGCCCCCTCTCAAATTGGGCTAAATCTCTTCAATTGCATCATAAAGGCATCTAGTGGTCAACAAGCTCTACACAAGCAGAAGAAGAGGTCACTACACACAAGGAGCCTCTTATAGGCTAAGGGGGAAGCCACTTTTAGGGCCTCTGGTGACAAGACTGTTCATCTAATCACTTCACAGTCCTCATAATTTACATATCTGTGGGCCAAGTTTTGCTGTAAAATAACAATTCCTAGGTGCTTGATTTTTTTAAACGAGTGTAGAAGACCGCATATCTAAGAAACAGCTCACCCTGTATGCAGCTGTCCAAGGTACTAAACTGGTCGATTCAAGAAAATTATTCAATATTGTCCTTCAATCCGTCTCCAATTTAAATGTAGGAAATGGCTCCACTGGCTGCTTACTGATCTGTAACGGACGTCCCATACATATTATTTACACTGTGTATAGCTCACTTTAGCCATTACACATTCATCTGTGAGACACTTATTCTGTGTATGGTAAGAATGAACTTATATCAATAGATGATAACATCATTGACATGTAGGTAAGTATCTCACAAGACTATGAGGCAGCCGGCTCTGTGAATGTGGAACCAGGGATTTTTCCTGGATATATATTGTGGCAATGTCTGCATATGGGTGGGTCAGCCTCACTCAGTCCATATAAAAGTCCAACCAGTTTTCTTTTTAGTTTTAGCAACAGAAAACACAAACCTAGTGGGTAAACAATAGCCACTGGCAGCACTTATACTTGTGCCTGGTATGACACTAACTAGACAGTGGTTTCCCATCTACTCCTAATATGCAGCAATTGTTAGCAAATCCACAGACTTCACAATGTAGATGTGCCCCCTCCAAGCTCTGCCATGACTGCCTGCACTTGTAGCCTTTTATGTAACATAGTATGTTAGGCCAAAAGAAGATAATGTCCATCTAGTTCAGCCTGTTTCCATCCCCCTTGTTGATCCAGAGGAAGGCAGAAAAAAAAAAAAAACACAACGAAACAGAAACCAATTTAGCCCATGCGGGGGAAAAAATTCCTTCCCGACTCTATAATGGCAGTCAGAATAATCCCTGGAGCAACCTTTGATATTTCCTACCTGACTGTAAGACCCGGATCAACAACCCCGCTGGTCACCTAATGTCTATATCCTGTAATAACCTAGCGTTCTGGACATACATCTAGTCCCTCTTGAACTCCTCTATGGATTTTGCCATCACCACGTCCTCAGGCAGAGAGTTCCACAGTCTAACTGCTCTTACAGTAAAGAATCCCCTTCTATGTTGGTGATGAAACCTGCTTTCCTCTAAACATAGCGGATGCCCTCTTGTTACCGTTGCAGTCCTGGGTATAAACAGATCCTGGGAGAGATCCTTGTATTGTCCCCTCATGTATTTATACATAGTTATTTGGTCGCCCCTTAGCCGTCTTTTTCCAGGGTTAATAATCCCAGTTTTGGTGCCTCTCTGGGTATTCCAGTCCCTTCATTCCATGTATTAGTTTATTTGCCCTTCTTTGAACCCCCTCAAGTACTGCAACATCCTTCCTGAGCACCGGTGTCCAGAACTGTACGCAGTATTCCATGTGAGGCCTAACAAGTGCCTTATATAGTGGGAGGATAATGTTCTCGTCCTTCGCCCTTATACCTCTTTTAATGCACCCTAAGACCTTATTTGCTTTTGCAGCAGCCCGCTGGCATTGATTGCTCCATTTAAGTCTACAATCCACTAGTACCCCAGGTCTTTTTCGATATCACTTTTCCCTAGCAGTACCCCATTTAGTGAGGTCACTGGGACCCAAAAGGAAGACCTGTGCTGGAGTTTCATCTCACTCAGGCTAAGCAGCTTGATGAGATGTACACTCCCATCAGTACTCTTCCTTTCACATATCCTCCAACCCCTCTTCTCAAGATTGGAGGGCTGGACAATTTTAGCCATCATACAATGCACCCTAATTAATGTGTCAGCATTACCCTTGCCGGGTTGCACTTGATGGCAAAATTAAAGTTCTGTAGTGACAAGAACAATCTTGTTACCCTTGCATTTTTCTCCTTGCTTTGCCTGAAGGGGGCATGTTCAGATATCAGCCTACATTTTCTGCCCAAGAGATAGTATTTTAACCCCTTCCCACTCCAGGATGTACATTTACGTCCTGGAGCATCAGGGTATGTATGCAGAGAGGTCGCGGGGCTGCATACAGCGCGGGTGTCAGCTGTTTGCTACAGCTGACACCTGCGGGCAATAGCCGCGATCGGACGTTTGCCGCTTTTACCCCTTTAAATGCCGCTGTCAATTCTGACAGCGTCATTTAAAGCCCCCAAACGCTGTTCAGGGGTCCCATACGCCCCCCCGCCCTGCTGTGAGATTGGGGGAGACGTGCAGGTTTCATGGCTGCCGGGGGCCTTCTGAAAGGCCCCAGGGCTGCCTTGAGGGACTGCCTATCAAGCCATCCCCGTGGGGTGGCTTCATAGGCTGCCTGTCTGAATGCAGTATGACGTAATGCTATAGCATTACGTCATACTGCAGGAGTGATCAAATTATCGTATTGTAGTCCCCTAGGGGACTTAAAAGTAAAGTGAAAAAAAGAGCAATAAAGTTTTTTTAATTGTAAAAAAAAAAAAAAAAGTACTAAAAGTTTAAAATCACCCCCCTTTTGCCATATCTATAATTAAAAAGTCTAAATAATAAAATAAAAATACATATTTGGTATCGCCGCGTCCGTAAAGGTCCGATCAAAGTAGCACATTATTTACACCGCATGGTGAACGTCGTCCGAAAAAAAAAATAAAGAACGCCAGAAATGCACTTTTTCAGTCACCGTCTCCCAGAAAAAACGCAATAAAAAGCGATCAAGAAGTCGTACGCATTCTGAATTAGTACTAACGGAAACTACAGGACATCCTACAAAAAATGAGCCCTCGCTGAACTACGTCGACGGAAAAATAAAAAAGTTATTGCGTGCAGAAGATGGCGCCAGAAAATAATAGAAAAAAATTAAATGTCTTTAAAAAAAAAAAAAAAAAAAGAGTAGTACATTAAAAAAACCTATATAAGTTTGGTATCGTAGTAATCATACTGACCCATAGAATAAAGTTATCTTGTCGCTTTTGTTGCAGTTTGTGCGCCGTAGAAACAAGACGCACTGAAAGATGGCGAAATGTCGCTTTTTTTCATTTTACTCCACTTAGAATTTTTTAAAAGTTTTTCAGTACATTATATGGTCCTTTAAATAGCATCATTGAAAAATACAACTCGTCCCACAAAAAACAAGTCTTCATACAGCGACGTAGATGGATAAATAAAGGAGTTACGATTTTTTTAAGGGGGGTGGGGTGGGGAGTAAAAACTGAAAATGGAAAAAAAAAGGGGCCACGTCAGAAAGGGGTTAAGGACTCCAGTGCCAACCTAACCGCTAAACACTCTTATTCAACTATGGCTTTTTCTCCTTGGGAGATTGCAACTTAAGTACGTTTCTTGATGTTTCTCCCCATTTAGAGATTGGGAAGATACTGCGCGCAAACCCGTATCCCAGAACCCAGAAGCATCAGTCTGCAATATAAGCTCTTTGTGAAGTTAGGGGTGATTAGTACTGGCTGTTGGCACAAAACAAACTTCAAGCTCTGAAAATCCCTCTCTGCCTTGGAGTCCACATTACCATTACTGGCATCCGACACTTTAGTTACATTGGTCAATGGTGCAGCTATGGAGGCAAAATGTGGCACAAAACTGTGATAATATCCCGTGATGCCCAGAAAAGCCCTGACCTGTTTCTTATTCAAAGGCCTAGGCCAACTTTGCACCACCAACTTTCCACCTTATTAACCTGTGGTTTCATTACGCTTCTGCCAATGATGTAGCCAAGGTATTTTACTTCCTCCAAGCCTAAAGCGCACTATTCTGGGTCTATGGTCAGGCCGTATCCCTTGTTGCATCCAAGGCAGCCTGTACTTTGCAAAGGTGACTTTCCCAATCTGCACTGTGAATGACCACATCGTCCAGGTATGCCACGGAATAGTTATGGTGTGGCCTTCATCCTTCGAAAAGTAGCAAGTGAACTGTGCTTTCCCAATAGCATGTTTTTGTATTGAAACAAATCATCTGGGGTGACAAATTTGGTTTGCTCTATCTGTCAAAGGTATTTGCCAGCACCCCTTTGTAAGCTCCAGAGTGGTAATATATCTAGCATTACCTAATCTCTCAATTAATGATCCACCCTTGGCATGGGAGTGAGCATCGAACTTGGAGATTTCGTTTAACCATTTTGAAGTTATTACAGAATCTCCAAGAACCGTTGGTTTGGGAATCAAAACAATGGGGCTTGACCACCCACTTTTTGATTCCTCAGTTACTCCTAGGTCAAGCATGCGCTTGACCTCAGCAGATTGCTTCTCTACATACTTCTGGGATCCAGTATGGTTTTAGGTTTACCTTCATCCCAGGCTCAGTTATTATGTCATGCATATTATTACATGGGTGCTACCCGGCTGATTAGAGAACTTTTTTTAATTTCCCTGCAGAAACGGTTTGTTGTTGGCGCACTGAGAGGGAGTCTACTATTGTAGTACCACTACTGTGAGAATGGGTTGCTGCAACTTTTCCTTCCCAATGCTTGAGGAACCCAAAGACTCTCTATCCTTTCAGGGCTTGATTAACCCATTTAGGACCAGCCACTGTATATATACGGCGGCTGGTCCTGGGCTTAGAGGACCGCCGATAGTAAAAATACGGCGGTGCTCTAAGTCTCCTGCCTCTGCAATCAGTCAGAGGCAGGAACGGGTTATCAGCTGTTAGTGATAGCTGATAACCCGGAGCAGAAAGCAGGAGGGGTTTTTAACCCTTCCTGCCTTCTGCTTCCCCGATATACAGTGCTCAATGAGCACTGTATGTGGAAAGTGAAAGTAAGAAGTACTTTCACTACGGGAGCCTCGGGGGGTCATGTGACCTCCCGGGATTCCCTGCTACTGCAGAGCTGGAGGGTCAGACTTAGACCCTGGCCGCTCTGTAGGTGACTAATATCACCACAAGGGTTGCTTTCCCCTATAATTAGGGCTCCTATGGACGCCACAGCTACAGTGGGAAAATGTCAAATAAAGTTTTAAAAAAAAAAGGTGAATGTCCCCCAGAGGTCTTATATGACATCATAGGGGACACAGATAGTAAAAAACACAATTACATAAATAAGTAAAACAAAAAAACACAATAAAACAACAATACATACAAAAGAAAGAGAATAACACAAAGCAGACGCCAACAAAAACCGTCGCCGTATGCGCCCTGTAAACCAAAACCATACATACTATATATCAAAACGTCTGAAATAAATAGGGGAACCCATTTCCATACTTTATTTTAGTGTAAATATAAAAATAATTTTTTAAAAAACTATAAATGTTAAAAAAATCATTTTTTTAAGCATTTTACCCCCAATAAAACGGAAAAAAAGTCAGTGAAAAAGATATTAAAAAAATAGTCCTATATGTCACGGGGAAAAAAACGCAGCAAAAATAATTTTGGTAGCTAAAGGAAAAAAAGTGGAGCAGTAAAACCGCCACATGGGTAAAATCCCTAAAAAGTGTCTGGTCCTGAAGGTACAAAACAGCCTGGTCCTTAAGGGGTTAAATTGACATGGTACATTTGGTAAGGCTTTCTTTTACCTGGTTGGTGTACTTTATGATTCACATCTCCAACCTTCTCTACTACTTCATAGAGAGCTTTCCACTTGGTGAGAGATTTGCTTTCCACTATAGGTACCAATACCAGAATTCTCTCCCGAAGGTTAAAATTTCTAACCTTGGCTGACCGATTATACACTCTGCTCTGGGCCTCTTGCGCCTTCTGGGGGTGTTCCCTAAACAATAAGCATTACACTAGCAATGCGGACCTGCATCTGTGCCACATGCTCAATAACACTTTTGTAGGGAGTAGACTGCATTTCCCATGTCTCCTAGGTTATATCCAGCAGGCCCCTTTGGTGACTGGCATAGACCAACTCAAAGGGGAAAAACCCGGTAGAAGCTTGTGGTACTTCTCTAATGGAGAACCTTACGTCTATATGACTTGGGTATTACCGGCCGTTTAACCATTTCCCCATTACTTTTAGCTACTCTGTTTAGCGAGAAATTGAGACCCAGCTGATCAGCACTTGGTTCTTGTAGTACACCATTTATGACAACATCTCTCAATTATGCAGTACCTAAATTTTACAGTGAAACATCTAGTTCGGACACACCCTGAACAGAAGGAGAATCCTCATCATCTTCTCCAGCCAAGACCTGCAATAAAAAGTTAATGCATTCCTCCTCAATATACATATTTTCCCTGCTGTCAGGAGGAGGAAGATGGTTACTATGGGTTACTTTGGTGTTTTTAATAGTAGATGTTCCCCATAAGTCCCAAAATAGAGGAAAATCATAGGGATCGTTGCACAGGCTCTCTTGCACTTACAGTCGCACAGACTCTCTCATCATTTCCATCAGGCAGTCTCAGAAGTGCATCTTTCAGGACGGCACTTTGTTCCTCCGATTGGGCATGGGTTGTTGCTGAGTGTTTGCCTGAATCAGCTGCTTGACCAGCTCCGCTAGGGCAGCGGACGGTAATAGCATAGTAGTAGCAGGCGTCACCCACAACATTAGGAGATGTACAAGCGAGTAAACAAAACTCGGTGCTCCAAGGATTACAGCTTATTGAAATAGAGAAGTAAGTTAATTTACAGGGTGATCTCCGGTGGGAACAACCCCTTTTAATCCTGGTCCACAGAATGTCACAATGATGCTCTCTAGAGGTCCCAATCAATGGTTCACAATGGGGATATGAGAAAACGAATGGTTTATCAATAAGGCTACAATAACACTGGTCAATAAACGTATAGGTCAAAAAACAACAAAGGGGACAACAGTAGGAGGAGTGAAACGCGTTTCGGAGGAAACGCTGCCTCCTTTCTCAAGCACTAATAGGACCGCCTACTAAACTGTACATACACAGATAGAGGTCTATCACTGATAGCTGTCAATTACTAATAGCTCTGCCCACTTGCCTATTCAAATCAGAATGAGCAGAGGTTTAAATGAATAAAACTTCATTTCTACTGAATCTTTCCCCATACAACTGTAGATCAATCAGCTCGGCCCCTCCTGCTCTATAACATGACGTCTGCGGTTTGGAGAGTGTGTTATAGCTGATAGACTCCCTTTTTAAGTCATTTGGCAAAGTAAAAAAAAAAAAAGGCACCCTCCCCCACGTCTAATTATGGGTGTAACTTTTGAACCAAGCAACGTGACGCTGCATACATTCACCTCATCTCCGTTCATTATCAGTGGCTTCACTGCCCAGCATAAATGCCTGGTTGGCATCACATTTGACCCCACTAAGTGAATTATGTTCATTAAGGCTTTTTAGTTTGCGTTATTAGAATGTGTTCTATATTAGTTCTAGAATGTGCTTCATTTACTAACTGAACATCCAACAGGGTGCCTACTAGCAGGACAGAGACTCCTGCACCGCAGCCATCAGGAAGATGTGCTCATTGTTACATGTATCCTCGTAAGATTGATGGAAAATACCATCAGAAGTGTTCACAATGGCCTCTACGGTACGCCATGAGGGCTGCAGAAAAAAAACAATTGTGCCAAGTGTAATTAGTTCCTCACCGGCCGATTCTTAGAAGCTCCAGTAATTGTTTCAGATAGAAGGCTGGCAGTTGTTTTTGATAGTTTATACAAGTTGTTGAGTTGGTGTAACCAGTCTAGAAGCAGTTTGAATGCTTAAGATATTAAATCCTAAGAGCAATACCTCCATTCTTAACCTCCACCAAATAGTAATAGTGGGCAGCAGCTTGACAGAGGATCCATCACTCTGGAGGACCGAGACATTGATATCTGTGTAATGCTTCATGTTTCCTGTGGGGGTGGTGCAGGGAAATTGAACAATCGTTTTCAGGGATGTGATATAAACACATGCCCTATTAGGAACTACTAGTACCGGTGTTTCTGGGGGTGCAACGAACCACTTACTAATATAATATAGTGAAAGGGATTGGAGTTGGTCACAGGTCCTAAATCAGTAGAGTCGGACAGGAGCCATGTAATTATAGGACCAGTGATGTCACCATCAAGTGATCAGTCACCAGGGCTCTGAGCTCCCTCCTGATCACACGACAATGACATCATCACAGGTCCTGTAAGCACCTGACTACTGTCAGGCTCTGCACGTTTAAGGACCTGTGATGACGTCAAGGTCATGTGATGAGGGGGGGGGGGGGGGAGCTCAGAGCCCTGGTGACTGATCACATGGCTGTGATATCACCACACGTAACTCACACAGTCACTCATTACTCACAGACAGATGGTCATTAGTATTTTGATAGACATTTACAATGAAATCTCCAATTAGGAAGTCACTTCAATTAGCCAGAGCAGAAAGCAATGCACAAGGTAAATCTGAAGATTGATGGCTTTATTTGATCAGGCATTTTATGGTCACCCATTGAAATGAATGTAATTATACCTTTTAATGTATTTTAGAGTAGTTTTCACTTTAAAGTTTTGCAGAATTTATTTTTAAAAATTAAATAAACCTTAGCCTAACCCCTTAACGCCTGACAGCGGCATTTAAATCCCCGAACGATGTTCGGGGGTCCCATACACCCCCCCCCCCTGCGGTGAGATCGGTGGAGCCATGCAGGTGTCGTAGCATCCGGGGGCCTTCTGAAAGGCCCGAGGGCTGCCTTAGCAGACTGCCTATCAAGCAGTCCCCATTAGGTGGCTTAATAGACTGCCTGTCAGATTACAGTATGATGTAATGCTATAGCATTAGATCATACTGCAGGAGCGATCAGAGCATCGCTAGTTGTGGTCCCCCAGGGGAACTAAAAGAAAAAGTAAAAATCAGATCAATAAAGTTTTACTAATTGTAAAAAATAAAAAAAAAGTCATAAAAGTTTGAATCACCCCCCTTTTGCCATATCTATAATAAAAAAAATCTGAATCATAAAACAAAAAATACACATTTGGTATCGCCACGTCTGTAAAAGTTTGATCTATCAAAGTAGCCCATTATTTACCCCGCATGGTAAACGTAGTCTGAAAAAAAAAAAAAAGAATGCCAGAAATGCACTTTTTCGGAGCCCTCGCAGAACTATGTCACACAGAAGATGGCGGCAGAAAATAATTGTAAAAAATTAAATGTCTTTGAAAAAAAAAATACAAGTAGTGCAGCAAAAAAAAAAAAAAAACTATCCAAGTTTAGTATCCTAGTAATCGTATGGACCCGTAGAATAAAGTTATCTTGTCATTTTTGTTGCAGTTTGTGCGCCGTTGAAACAAGACGCACTGAAAGATGGCAGTATTTTTTTTTCTTTTCATTTTACTCCACTTAGAATTTAAAAAAAAATTTCAGTCCATTATATGGTACTTTAAATAGCACCATTGAAAAATACAACTCTCATAAATGTGGCCGGAATAAGCTTGTCGGCTGCCAGACTAATTCTCATTTTTTCTCTGAGCTGGTTAGTTGAGACTAGCTGCTATGATGTCTGCCATACATTGTGAGCATAGGAGTTCAGGGTCTGTTCTTCTCTATAGCACACACTTATAAGTAACAGCAGCATGGAGGACATTATATAGCAGTACTGAGCAGTGTAGTTATGAGACAGTAAATCTAAATCACTTACTACAAGCTACAGCCACGTCTGCGTGATTCTCTATGCCTCACTTTCCTTCCACTAACTCCTCTTCTTCTCTCTATAGACTTCTATTGGCAGCATGGGACAATAGCATGCATGATAGGCTTCACACGACAACAGGCAGTGGACAGCAAAATAGAAGGAAGTGAGACAGCACTTTAGAGTAATTTTTCAGCAAAAAAAACCCAAAACCTATAATTTTAGGTGATTGGCAGTTTTGCTACTTATCACATTAGCCATCAGATAAACCTAAGTTTGGTCGAAGTGCAGTGTTTATCTACATGGGTGATCTTCATTTACCTAGTTATGCACCTTGTTATAATGTGACAGATACTAAAGAATACATAATTATTTGTTGCTAGAATTTGACTCTAAGGCCCCCGGGGCCCGCAGCGGAATCCGACCCTGTGCCCAGCTGGCATCTGCGTGTACCTGCATTTTCTTCTTCTTTTCTGTACTGCGGACGGTCCGCACGGCTCGCCCTCAGATATGAGCAGTACAGATTCTTTTTTAAAACTCCTGCTTTTCTCGCAGAATGCGCGGCCTGTCTGCAATGTCAATTGTGGAAGGGCCACGGGTCAGACGGCTCCCATTGACTTCAATCTCATAAATACAAATATTTTATGACAATTAAAGGGGGTTGTGGAAATAACGCAACACTGCAAAGTGCGCCTTCATACTAAGGAATATTCATAAAGCGTCTACTGCAGGGGCTGAGGAACAACTTGTGGCATCACATCTATTGCAACCATTTTTTTACATTACGTCACTCCCTTTATGTCCCCGCATACCAACGGTTCTTCTCATTAACCCCTCACAGTATTAGCATATCTCATAATCATTGACCCCTCGCAGTATTAGTATATCTCACAATATTGCTCAGATATCAGCTCTACACAGTGGTAGTGTTTACAATACAGTTACCTCCAGTTAGCGAACATGACATCTTCCCTGACTGATCACATCAGTTTTTGTTTTTCTTCTCTCTGGGCCCAAACCGCCATGAAGACTTTTTTCAGCCACATCCTGCCATTACCCCCAATACCCCTCATAGTAAATAGTACTCAGTCTGTGGCCCCTATGAAGATTTGCCATGGAATTTCCATGTGGACCCTCCACTCAGAAATTCCACTGCATTTACGAGCAGTGAGACTGTGGAACTCTCTGCCTGAGGACGTGGTGATGGCAAAATCTATTGATGTGTTTAAGAGGGACTAGATGTCTTCTCGAGCGCTATGATATTACAGGACATAGACATTAGGTGACCAGCTGGGTTGTACTTCCGGGTCTTATATTTTGGTAGGAACTATCAAAGATTGCTCCAGGAATTATTCTGACTGCCATTATGGAGTCGGGAAGGAATTTCCCCCCAAATGGGCTAATTGGCTTTTGCCTTTCTCTGGATCAACTAGCGGTTGAAATAGGCTGAACTAGATGGACATAGTCTTCATTCAGCCTTACATACTATGTTACAGTCGCAGCAGGGTGTATGAGATTTTAAAAATTACATACACAAGCTGCGTAAATAATCTGCACAAGACCCATGTGGAAATTGACATGCAGTACGGAAGTCCACAGCATCTCATTTTATCACGGTTTCCGCTACAGCATTCGTCTCTTCTCAATGGGGGGAGGATTCCGCACAGAAATAAATCACACGCTAAATGGTGGCGGTTTGGAGGCAGGCATTCTGCTGCCCGCTATGGACATTCCATTGTAAATCAGCGCCTGCATAGACCCGGCCTGAGGCATGACGGACTGATGTATGGGGGCCTGACTGCTAGACCCCACTATAGAGTATGGAGTATATAACACGACGTACAGGTGGCTCATAGTCACCATCTACACAACATGCTAGGAGATTTTTATCTAGACCGCTTACACATTGGCTCCAGTATTTATTTAAGATGTCTTGGAGCAATTTTGAATAAACTCCTTTCTTGTGAATTCCCAGTGGACCCTCAGAAAAGAGGTCTGGGTGACTTGGTGTTCCTGTGAATCCACGGTGAGTAGAGCCCTGCATACATCTCAGTAGATCATCTTCAGGTATGGCTACAAGCTGATGATGGAACAACACTGATGGTAGAAGATGTTGCCAAAGCAATGCTTACCGCTCAAAGGCCGAGAAACGAATAACTGGCAATCAGTGCCACTTAAGGATGACTTAGCAAGTTCTATACATAGGCAGGAAGGTGACGATTGTGACACTTCTGTCTTCAATGTGAAGAGGCAAAAGAATCTGTGATTAACCTGTTACCTATCACTTTCAGGCTTCTTAAAGGGAAACTCCACTTGTCTACAAGATACAACATAAAAGGTTGAATCTACTTGAAAGCATTCTTCCTATATGGTGTCGGGGTGCGATCACACGGTGCTCATTTGCTGTAGATTTCACCCCTTCAAATTAATTTGCATCAAAGTTTTTGCCAAAATCTACAGCAAATCAGCAACAAGTGAGCAAATCAGCAACAAGTGAGCAAATCAGCAACAAGTGAGCGCAGCCCTCAGCAGCAAAAGGTAAGGAATTGTTCTATTTATGAGATGAGGAAAAAGTTTTATTCACTGTTAAGACAGAAAGTTAAATTCCGAGCCCCGGAGTGCTGATATTAGGGAGCAGCGGCTTGTAGGAGCTCGGAGGACAGAGCCGAGCATGCAGTAACATCGGTAGAGGTAAACCACAGAGATTCCAGGGAACCAGGGGAACCTTTATTTTCATTTTGGATGTGAATGGAGAAACAAATGACACTCAGTGTGAAATCGATATCAGGGAGGGGAAAAAAGGAAAATGCCTTTTCAAAGTTCCTTTTTCTGTGTAGAATTTGCTTGTGAGATGTCGTTCAACAACCTTTCCAGTAAAGAGTCGGGATAAATACAAGGCGGTGAATAAAGTGCTCCATTAGTTTAGCATCGGCAGCCTTGCGGTGGTGTAATGTGATTTTCTCACCACAAAAATAGTAACATTTAATAAAATATTCATTATTCCAAGCCTAGAAATACAATGCATTCGGAAAGTCCTCAGACCCGCTCACTTTTCCTACTTTTGGTAATCTTGTGGCTTTGTGCAGATCAAAAAAAAAAATCAAGTTTTCCCGATCATTCTGCACTTAATAACCAATAATGACAGAATGAACACAAAACGCTAGAAATCATTGGAGATTAAAGAAAAGAAAAGGAAAAAACAAACATTTAGCATTGACATAAATATTCCCACCCCGGACTCAGGACTTTGTTGAAGCACCTTTGGCAGTGATTCCAGCCTCCAGTCTTCTTGGGCACGATGCTACAAGGCCCAGGTGCAAAAGTTCAGTTAGATATGAGAGCGATAGATAGATATGAGATATAGATATGAGAGAGAGAGAGATATGAGAGAGAGAGAGAGAGATATGAGAGAGAGAGAGAGAGATTGAGAGAGAGAGAGAGAGATTGAGAGAGAGAGAGAGAGATTGAGAGAGAGAGAGAGAGAGATTGAGAGAGAGAGAGAGAGATTGAGAGAGAGAGAGAGATTA